>NC_064614.1:1296362218-1296662218 GCF_023898315.1 Schistocerca nitens | reverse complement strand
CCCTAATGCCAGACCACATCCACATTCAAGTGATTAAATGTCTATCAGGGTACTGTTGGTGTCATAGCTTTACCATCTTTAACAGCATCAGGGGTGAGGGCGAGTTCATAACACAATGGCAAGAAAGTATATTTGTCCCAGTACTGAAACTGCGTACGCACCTTCTAGAGATGGACCATTATAGCCCAATTAGTATCACCAATGCTCTCTGTAATTTTCATGAATGCAGGGTGAGGCAGCAGCTGTGTTGGCTCTTTGGGTCTCAGGATGCAATTTAGTGTGGAGGTTGATGAATTCTTGTGCCAGATAGATACCACTGCAGCGAAATGAGGGAGATCAAGCAATGAAGTGAATCAAATATCCAAGCAAATAACAGTAGAGTACGAACAGCTCATGCGCCACCAAAGGATATAAGACAGGACCACGTATGTCACTTGGAAGTAAGGCAGAGATGCAAATTTCCTGAATATAATGAATTTATGTGGGTTTATTGTGAAAAGTATGTAGTCCCATTGTGCAGTAACAAAAATGAAGTGCTTTAACACTAGAACCGCTGATATTTGGACATACCAAGAACCACAGCTGGGTCACTAATGACCTGCGATCTTTTCCTTTATTTCCCCTATGTCAGTGGGTTAATGTTACTGCCAATGAATCTATTGTTAGAAGCACTACGATATTTAGAATGAAGTTAACAAAAATAAACCATGTTTACACAAATTATAATTTAATATTTTAAAACTTACATGTATATGCTGAGTGTTTCTACTGGCTACCGTTACATAATGAACACAAATAATAGTGTTTTGATGTACATTTGTTGCACACAGTTTCTTGCAGGTGTGACACTTAACAAATGATTTCTTTCCTTCACAGTTAGACTTTACAAGGCAGCGTGTTTGCTTTTTTTGTCTGTCAGGAATATCTTCAGGTCTGACAGGGATGCTAGTCTTTCTAGTTGCTGCATACTTCTCAGCAAGCTCCTCCCCCAGCTGCAGGATGAAATCCCTGCGTTTCAATTTTTTCTCATTTAGAGAATTAATCAATACCCTCGCATTTATCCCAGCCAAATCCAACAAGTTGTAAAATATGTGAACAGGCCAACGTCTCGGTGGTGCTTTGACAGAGTATTTGCAAGCCATTTGGTTGACCATATTCACTCCATATTAAGAGCAGTTATAAAACGTAACAGTATCTGGCTTCTTTTTATACCATCCTCAATCGTCACATAAGGATGCATAGTGCTCAGAATCAGGACATTCTTGTTGCTCTTACAATGATAAACAGTCAAGTGTGGTATCATCTTTTTTCAACAATACTGTGCTTTATAACTGTTCTCTTGCCCTCTTGATACAGATTGGCATATCCCTGCGAGATCAATTTATTGTGCCCACAAGACTCGTAGAATTAGCTTTCAGTGTCTCAGAGAGTTCTAAGGAGGTGAAAAAATTGTCACATGTGACATTTATTCCTTTTTTGAGGTAAGGTTGCATAAATTTTTTTACAACAAAGCCACCAAGACACTCGTCACACCGCTTAGTGTCATCCTTTCCTATATAAGGGATAGCATTCACAATATATTTTGAGTCTTTATCTACCACCATCCAATACTTTTGCCCGTATTTGTCTGGTTTTGATGCCATAAACTGCGTGAATATGCAACGGCACTTTGAAGGAAAAAGCTGTTCAGCGATTGTTATATATGGACCCGGTATGTAGCTAGACTGTGGATTCGCAATGAACTCATTCCAGATTTCTGTTACCAAAGCAAACATGTCTTCTCTTAGTCATTCTGATCTTGTGGATCTAATGTCAAATCTGAGATAACGCATTATATCTCTGAATCTGTCATGAGCCATTGTTGATTTCACAAAATTATTTCCCCACTTCACTGACCACAATGTGTCCAGTTCAAAGTTCTTAGCTCCAATAGCACCATGGACGTACAATATAGCTATAAAAGCTTCCAGTTCTTCAATTTTTATAGTCCACTCATCTGAGCTCAGTACACAAGGTGCTTCAGTTTCTGTACATTTTACAATATGTTTCAAAATTTTGTCCGTTATCATTACATGCTGTGCACTCTAACAGGTCTCACTCACGTTTCATTTTGCATGCGGAGGTGGCCCTGTCCTATCTTTGAAAACATTCTGTTGTCAATATCTTCCAGCTGAACAGTCACCTATTACTCCAACGTTCCAGGTTGTTCCATCGGGTGCTACAATATCGCTACCTGAAGGAAACTGAAGTAGTCCAGAACCCTGGGCAGTTTGCTGCCCACACCAACCTTCAGGACATCCACTTCCTCGAGCTGACTTAGTCTTTGTGGCAGCTGTTCCTGTAATAGTAGTTATACATATTAGAACGCGACATAATATTGAATATATTGTGTAATATTAGAACAAAAAACACCTTCCTAAATGTAATATATAACTTGTAAAAATTCAACAGGAAACAATGTATAAACATAAGTGTTGCAATTCAAATTACTGTCTACGCAACATATACATAAACAAAAATTATTATAAAACAAACACATAAACAAACATACCTTTCTCATCAGCATTCAGTAGAACCTTCTCAGTAGTAACATCGCCTGCTGATGAAGAATCCGGAACTATTGGTGATGGAAATTCTTCCTCAGATAAAGACTCCAGTGGCTCACCCTCAGATTCATTATTTAAGATCTCATTTAGAGCATTTATAATGTCCGCTTCTGTGCGTAGAAATTTGGCCATAACATATTTGTAAGTTACAAGCACTATCTACACAGACAGAAAGCACTACTAAACCTGTTTCCGTGGTACAAAGCTCTGGGTGCGCAATATCTGCATACAAGGTCAGGCTTGTTTGAACTTCTCTCCCTTTCGTCCCCTGCTGAAAACTGGAACGACGGCCGAATGTGAAGTAAAAATGAGTTCCGCGATTGTTGACCAAACACACACTAACAATAGGCATGAAGCTACATGAAAAATGCGATTGTTATAGCGACTGCACTGGACGGCTCAGAACTGACCCTTCCGCAGTTTTAGGTGCATCTTCATATTTCTCTTTTATGTTTTCACCATAAAATGTGAAATGAAGTATAATCACTAATTACATTATTTCATAAAAAGTCACAGAAATGTAACACTCTAGGCAACAATACAAAAGAGTGACAAACAAAAGAATTATTAAGTGGGTCATGAGTGACCCAGCCATGGTTCTAGTGTTACGGCATTTCATATGCAATAGGACGAAATGGTTAGTACCAAGATAAGCTGAAAAATTTAGGATTAATTCTGTCTTGTATTTAAATAATTTTTCTTTATATAATCTCCTGAGACTTGAGTACTTTCTTTTATTTTTCCTCTCTTCTAATATCAGTTAAGAAGTGTGTGTGCATAAATTTTTTTGTGTGCATAAATATTCCTCAAACTACTCTGAAGTGTGTGGCAGAGGGTATTTTGGAAGGCACCATGTGTTAGGATTTTTCCTCATTGCAATTGAGTATGGACTGAGCGAATAATGGATTATTAACTGCCTTTATGTGTACAGTAAATAGCCTAATTTGGTCTTCAGAGTTTGTAAGGGAGCTAAATGCAAGAGGCTGAAGAATATTTCTAGATTCTTCACTAATGCTGGTTCTTGTATTCTCATAAGGTGACTTATGTGGAATAATTTGTATCTGTTTTCTCAGGATTATTGCTCCCATCAGTAAAGCAAACCTGTGACCATCTGTGACATCCTTCTTCGTATATGTTCAGTCAGTTGAACAAATGGTCTGATCCCTCACACTTTTAGCAATTATCTAAGTTTGGTCACACACATGAACTGGAGTCATCCACCTGTTATGGACCCTGTAAAACTGTTTCATTTTGATTTCCTGAAAGTTGTTATTGTCTTAGTTTACTGTTCATAATTTTGAATCATTGATAATGTAGTAAAAGTATGACACTTTTTTATTCATTTTTGAAATCCAGAGTTTTACCTTTCTATCCATCAAATCAAGTTGCCAATCTTTGCCCCACTTTGAATTCTTTTTCATATCTGATAGATTATTTCTGGAAATATTTCCTGTCAATAATTCATTATTGGTAAGTATCATTTGTGAAAAGTCTGGGATTGCTAATAGTACTGCTGGTCAGCTCATTAACATAAAATAAGAATGACTAGAGTTCCAGCACTGTCATCTGGTGCAAGTCAGAAGTTATTCTTACTTGGGTTGATGAGTCTCCAGCCAAAATTTCATACTTCATTTATCTAGTGCATCACTTTATCAAATGATTGAATGTTCATACAGTTTTTTCTTTTTTTAAACTCATGGTCCTGAGTTCAGAAGACATTATTGTGGAAGCGCCTCCCTGCCAACAGGCAGGTAATAAATTTCTTGATTCCCTTTTAGTGCTTGACCCAGGTTTGCTTGAACCAACAGTGCTGACCTATGGAATGCGCTGACACACACTTCCTATTTCCACATCTGTCAAAGGGTCTTAGCTAACTCTCCCAACCAGTGTGAGTGGTGTTGACAAAATAGAAATGGGGTGAGAGGATAGAGGCAAGTAAAAGAAGAGACTTTCTATACTGTCCAAACACTCTTTGGTTACTCCAGCACTAGTAAAGGATGTAGTTTTTACACATATGCCTATTGTTTGACACTTTATCTCCATTGTAAAACTTCTTCTCCCATAACCCTAACAAATAGTATAGTGAGAGGAGCCCTCTTCTATTCTTATTACAGTGGTTTGCAGAGTATATATGTAGACATATTGCAGTCTTTGTGATAGTGATTTACACTCAAATTTTGTTGATTTACATTTATTTAAGTGCTGAACTTTCTTTTCTTTCAGGAAAGAAAATCTGACGATGGCGATGGCGACTCATCAGTGTCTCGTAGAAAGCGAAGACGAAGTGATAATGCAGGTAAGCTGTTTACATGCTACTGCAATGTCTCTGTTATGAGGATTCTGTGAAATGTGTTCTTCCATACTCAGCAAATGGGAAGTGATTCTCCATTACATAAGTGGCACTTGTCACCCACTTGGTAATTCATATTCCTGTTCCAGGAAAAATCAAACAAAAATGTTGTTCATGGTTCATGTTGGGAATTTCTTTGAGCTGTCTGCATTCCTGAAATCGGAGGTCATTAGAAGTGAAAATAACTTTCTGAATTTTCTAGAATGTAAGAATTCACTTTCATGTTTGGCATTTATTCATTACTTCATTCACCTCAAGCCACCTGTGTTAGACTATATATTTGCTGGTGGTTACTTGACACCATGCTGTTTATGGATCTGCTCATCTAATAACATTATCTACACTCTACATCTACACTCTGCAAACACTATACAGTTCATAACAGGGGGTACGCCTCACTGCCAGTTATTAGGGGTTCTTCCCCTGTTCCATTCGTGTATGGGGTGCAAGAAGAATAATTGTTTTAATGTCTCCATGCAAGCTGTAATTAATCTAACCACCTCCTCAGAATTCCTGTGGAAGTGGTATATATGGGGTTGTAATATGTTGAGAGTGGCATAATTTGTATCCAGTTCCTAATACTTTGTCAGCAGGCTTTCTTGGAATAATTCATGTCCACCTTAAAGAGTCTGCTAGCTCATTTTTTTAGCAGTTCTATGATACTCTCCCATGGATCAAACAAACCTGTGACCATTTGTGCAACCCTTCTCTGTATGTGTTCAGTATCACCTGTTGGGTCGTATTTGATATGGGTCCCATACACTTCAGCAGTATTTTAGGATGGGTGATTTACAAGCAATCTCCTTTGTAGACTGACTGGATTTCCCTAGTATACTACCAATAAATTGAAGTCTGCTGCGAGCTTTAACCATGACAGAACTTAAACATATTTATGTGATAATATTGTATTACTAAGTTTTTCATTTTGTGAAGTGCACAGTTTTTAATTTCTCAACATTTAAACCAAGGTGCCATTCTTTGCACCAGTTTTAAATCTTATCAGGCTGTAACTGAACATCGATGTCACTTGTCACACTGTACTTCTTTACACTGAGGTGACGAGAGTTGTGGGGTAGCGATAAGCACATATAAAAATGGCAGTAGTTTTGCATATGCAAGGCATAAAAGGCCAGTACATTGGTGGAGCTGTCATTTGTACTAAGGTCATTCGTGTGAAATGGTTCAAGCACGATTCTGGTAACATGATGGGAATTAAGACTTTGAACAAGGGAGGGTAGTTAGAATTAGATGTATGGAGCACCCATTTCTGAAATTATTAAGGAATTGAATATTAAAATACCAACAGTGTCAAGAGCATGCCAAAATAGCAAATTTCAGGCATCCTCTCTCACCACAGACAATGCAGTGGCGAGTGGGCTTCAATCAACAACACAGCAGCGGTGTTTGTGTAGAGTTGTCAGTACTAATAGACAAGCAATACTGCATGAAATAACCACATAAATCTATTTGGGATCTATGACAAATGCACCTGTTAAGACAGTGCCTTGAAATTGGGCGTTATTGGACTATGCAAGCAGATGACTGACAAGGGTGACTTTGCTAACAGCACGGCAATGCCTGCAGCACCTCTCCTGCACTTGTGACTATGTCACTCGGACAGAATATGACCGGAAAACTGTCCAGAATTCTTTTGGTAAGATCACATGGTAGGATTAGTGTGTGGCATGGACCGGACAAAGCCACGGACCCAAGTTCTCAACAAGGCACTGTGTAACCTGTTGGTGGCTCCATAATAGTGTGGACACTGTCAACATATAGCGGACTGGGTTCTCTGGTCCAACTGAACTGATCGTGAACTGGAAATGGTTTTGTTCGGCTAGTTGGAGATTACTGGCAGCCATTTGTGGACTTCACGTTTCCAAACAACGTAAGAATTTTTATGGATGACACTGTGCCATGTCAGAACATTCTGGACAATTTCAATGAAGGATTTTTCCACCCACATTTCCTGATGTGAACCCCACTGAACGTTCATGGGACATAATCAAGAGGTCAGTTTGTTCACAAAATCCTGCGGTGGCAACTCTTCTGCAGTTATGGATGGCTGTAGAAGCAGCATGGTGCAGTATTTCTGCAGGGGATTTCCAGTGACTTGTTGAATCCATGCCATGCTGAGATGTTGTACTGTGCCACACAAAAGGTGGTCTGATGCAGCATTAGGAGGTATCCCGTGACTTGTCACCTCAGTGTATAGCTAAATCAATCACCTGAAAAAAATGTTAAGACACTAGTAATAATGTTTGTAAGGTAATTCATATAAGATCTGAACAGCAACATCTGCAATCTACTTCCCTGTGGCACACCCGAAGTTACCTCGACATCTGTTGATGACTCTTACCATGTCCTTCCGTAAAAAACGTAGTCAATCCAGTCAAATTTTTTGCTTGATACTCCCTAACAATCATACTTTTGATAACAAGTGTAAATGTGGTATTAACAGAAATTCATTTTGGAAATTAAAAAATACTGCCGTTATTTCATTGCCTCCATCCAAAGCTTCCAGCATGTCATGCGAAAAATATGAGTTGATTTTAAAATGAGCATTGCTATCAGAATACGTGTGGCTGGCATGAATATTATTCTGCTAGGGCTATCTCATTATGTCTGAGCTGAGAATATGTTTCAATGTTCTACAACAAATCAGTGTCTTGGATGTAGGATGGTAGTTCTGTGGATCAATTCTTCTACCCTTCTTGTAGACTCCTCAGTACTGTTTTCTCTTCCTGGTATCAATGATATTATTATAGTTAAAAGAGGGGCTAAATCAGCTGCAGATTCAGTATAGGACCAGCAATGGATCGACTGGATCTGGAGCTTGGTTCAGTTTTTAGAACTTCAGCTGTCTATGAACACCATTGAAACTAATAAGAGGGTGACTCAAATGAAAACCTTAAATATGTAATAACAAATTGAAATTTTGCACTGTTATCCTGTAATTTGGTAAGTGTGCTACCAATAGCGTGCAGAATGGCCTGTAGGTGTCAGCATAGTGCAGATGCACACATACCATCGCAGTATGAGTATAAAAATGGCCACCCCACTTGTGACTCGCACCAGGGAAGGAAAGCATTCTTCTATTCAGATTTTGCGTAGTGAAGGTGTGAAACCTATTTAAATTCATGGATGAATGAAGGTTCAGTAAGGGGATGCATGTTTGTCACAGCAGCAAGTCTTCGAATGAAGTAGGAAGTTCACAAATGGTGTGACTTCAGTGGAAGATGCTCCTCGTCCAGGTCAGGCATGCACAAGGAGTTGTGACTCCACCAAACATTGCACCAATTCAAGCCATAGTGAAGTGACAATGAATGACAATGCAGCATGTTTACAGATTAGTCATGGGTCAGCACACCATATTATGCATGATGTGCTCCAGTTTCACAAAGTGTCTGCAAGATGGGTCCCATGGCAACTGACTCCTGAAATGAGTTAATGACATGTTGATGCTTGTGAAGATCTTCTTGAGCCCTTTGAACAAGAAGGTGATGGCTTCCTTGCAAGAATCGTTACTGGGGACAAAACCTGGGTTCACTTCCACCAGCTGGAAACGAAGAAAGCCAGCAAGGAATGGCACCATTCCTCATCACCAAGTGATTCCCATATGTTTGGAAGACCCAATGGGAGGAAAGAAGTTCCATTCTGATGAAGAAGTACACCACGCAGTGCATGATTGGTTGCGCGGACTACCAAAGAATTTTTTTCTAAAAGCATTTATACACTTTGTAAGTGCTGGAGGACTTGGATTGAGCGTGGGTGAGATTATGTTGAAAAGTGAGACAGCTTTGTACCATTTCTGCACAGTAAATAATATTTTAAAAAATATTGAAGGTTTCATTTGACTCACCCTCATACTTATTTCACTCATCTTTTCAGTGGTAAGCAGACAGTGATTCTTTCCAGATCAAATTTTTGTTTTGGTTGTAATCTTGACACTTGTATTACAAGTAACTTTCAAACAATAACTCATTACACCAGTGACTTGAATCACTGTCTTCACTTATATTTACGACAGAGGCTCAGTCCAGAAGCAGCAGCAGCTTTGATTAATGTGGAAGAAATCAGAGGTCTCATTAACTTGTCAAACAAATTTATTCAATATATCGATTTTGCAGCAAAGTACAAGACATTCTGAAAGGAGATCCGCCATATCTACTGTTCACTGGACACACAAAAAGCTTTTCATTGGCAACTTTGGCAGTTCAGTGGGAAGTCTTTTTGCTGCTTTCTGTCCTCATATTGGGGCTGGAAGCTCTTGTCACACTGACTGACCTAAGAACCAGTGTTCAGTTCCCTGTGTCAGCATGACACTGCTAAGCTTTCAGCAGGGATGAATGCGTGAGTGAGACTGGTGGTCCAAGTGGGCCATTTGAATTTGTGTCAAAACTACAGTTGTGAAAATTGTCTCAAAGACACGAGCTGAGGTTCTATGACCCAAATCTTCCTGTTGTTTACTAGGCACTCCTCTTTACTTCCTTGACACTTCACCTCCCCCCTCCCCCCTCCACCTGAACACATTTCCATGTATATTTCATGTTTGACAAATTATCAAATTTATTACTGTATTTCAGTTATTGCCCCTGCTATTGTGATAAATGTCAGTACATTTCAGTATAATCACATGATGCACTTCTCTGCTGATTCCTTACACAGCATGTTTTGCACAGTTTATACCACTGAAAATTTGTAAACTAATAAGATTGTTAGTGTGGCTTATTAGACTGCTCAAGGCTAATTTTTAATTACAGCAATGGTGGTGTGTGTTGGTGAATTATAGATTACATCTATTGACTGTACCCTAAGTTAGGTCTCTGACTCTCTCTCTCTGTCTCTCTCTGTCTCTCTCTCTGTCTCTCTCTCTCTGTCTCTGTCTCTGTCTCTCTCTCTGTCTCTGTCTCTCTCTCTGTCTCTGTCTCTCTCTCTGTCTCTCTCTCTGTCTCTGTCTCTGTCTCTGTCTCTGTCTCTGTCTCTGTCTGTCTCTCTCTCTCTCTCTCTCTCTCTCTCTCTCTCTCTCTCTCTCTCTCTCTCTCTCTCTCTCTCTCTCTCTCTCTCTCTCTGTAAGTGGAAATTTGCCACTTAACTGGCATATCAAATAACCTGGTCTGTCATTGTCGTACTTCCTCCCAACCCGTAGCAGCGTCAGTCATGCCCCTCTGGAATAACCAAATGCAAGACCGGCCTTGTGCAACAACGTGACTGATCATATTGCAGTTCATTTAGAGGAATTTACCACAGCTTCAGAGTCGTGTTCTACATTATCAGAGGCAGGGCCATTCATAAAAATCATAGTGTATACCAGCTGTGCTGTAACTTCCATATCATGTTTAACCTGAACTGGATCATCAAACAGCTGTTCAGGGGCCATCTCGAATTGCAGCAAAGAGCAAGATTGACTACACAGTGGCAGAATATTCTGCCAAGAAAGCGATACTCAGCTATTACCTCACTTCATAATCCATAGCATCTGAATTCCCAAGCATTCCCGCCTCATCACCGCCCTCATCTCCTATATCAGATTCTCTGATATAAGTAGAGGGTTTTGCCTTGTCATTGCTTTCAGTCTCAGAATCCTCCATGTCAGTCTTCACCAGCTCCTGTCCCAGACACACATCCACCTCTGCCCCTGTCCTGTGCCTTGTCTTTCTCTCTCTTCACTTTCACTTCCTCTCCAACACAATACTTTTCTGTCATGCACTTACTCCCACGAGATCAATGACCAGATGGCATGAGAAGGAAAGAGGCTTTCCTTCTCATTCTGTCTGGTAAGCCTCCCCTGACCTGGGGTTCAGGCTGACTTTTCTGAACTCTGCGTCTTTTCCTAAATCTCTTTCTAGTCCTTATCCTTCACAACACATCCTTACCCTTGAACACTTCTGCCAGGAGGAGGAGCCACTGGCTCCAAAAACTAGCAAATTTAATACCTTTCTTGAAACTTCCTGGCGGATTAAAACTGTGCACTGGACCGAGACTCGAACTTGGGACCTTTGCCTTTCACTGTAAAGTGCTCTACCGTCTGAGCTACGCAAGTATGACTGACACCATGTTCTCACAGCTTTACTTCTGCCAGTATCTTGTCTCCAGTAAAGCTGTGAGGATGGGGTTGATTCCTGCCCTCCTCCCTCCCCTTTCCCCTACATGTTGTGTGGTTCTTTGTGCCATTTTGCTTCACCTTTCCACATTTCTTCTTCCACTGGTGTTGTCAGTCATACTATGGTGTGGGGACTGGGACGGGTTGGCAGCAGGGCTGGGGCACCATCATGTGTCACCTACTGCAATATCCCTCATGTTCTTCAATTTCCCTACCATCTCAGCATTTGTTTCGTCTCTTTCTTTGCGTGCTTTCATTTAGCATTCCTGTGTCATCTGTGTTGTTTTCTGTAACCCAAACAGACCTTCCCTGAGGTTGGATTCTAACAGCTTTTCCATTCTTCTGCTAAGAATTAGTGTTAGTATTTTGCAGCCATGAGGTACTCTCACCTGTCAGTACCTGCTTTCCTTGAAAATGGAATCATTACACTCTTCTTGTAGTCTGGGGGTATTTCTCCTGTCTCATACACCTTGCTCATCAGATGGAATAGTTTTATTTTGTCGAGGCTGCTCTCCCATGGCTATCAGTAGTTCTGATTGGACGTTGTGTACTCCAGGGACCTTGTTTTGACTTGGGTCCTTCATTGCTCTGTCAAATTCCTCCTGCTGTATCATATCACTCAACCCATCTTCATCTATACAGTATATAGTCTTCTGTTTTCATAACATTGCTTACAGCTTCACCTCCTATGTATATACCCTCTATTATACTCCTTGCAGTATTACCTTCTTTATTTAGTAGTTTCTGCCTATCTCAGTTCTTGATATTCATACAGCTGCTTTTGTTACTTCCAAAGACCTCTTAAATTTTCTTGTTGGCAGTGCCAATCTTTTGCCTTGTGAAATATGCTTCTAAATCGTTAAATTTGAACTCTAGCCTTTCTCCTTAGCAATTTTGTACTGCCTGTCACTCATTTGTAGATGTTTGTGTTCACTTTTACTTGCTTCATTTGCTGCCTTTTTATATTTCCTTTCTTTTATCAATTAAATAATGTTCTCTTCTGTTTTACAAAGATTTCTACTAAGCCTTGTCTTGTTACATAACTGATCTTCTGCTGCCTTCACCATTTTATATCCCAAAGCTACCCATTCATCTGCTACTGCAGAATGGGCAATATCTCTGGCTTGGAGACAATTCTTATGTAGGAAGAGGTTAGCAGAAGGCCACACCTTTTAAAATGATGGCATGCAGTAGTTCACCTTGCATTTCAGAAAACACACACACACAAAATTGTGCCTGTCTGCAGCTCAACATGTCATCTTTATGGTGGATAGCAATCTATCTTCTTCAGAATGTTGTTAATATTCCAACTTGTGTTTTCTACTGTTTAATTAGTGCCATTTTATTCCATGATGAGACATCCTTAGTTTGTCTTTTACTTGTCATATATTTGTGCCTAAATTTTGACAGTAACTCAAAAATGATATTTTTTTTCCATGACGATCAGGAGCCCAACAACCAGCCAGAGAGGAGGCGGGTGGTGAGAGAGGAGAGGAAGAAGAAAAAGAAGAATTAGGAGAAAAAGAAGCAGTAATTGTGAGTTTTGTCAGTAGCATATGTTTACCCCCACAATCATTCTTGTTTTCCTTTCAGGGCACTCTGTTTTCATGTGCATGGATCTCCAAGTGATTACAATAGGCCTTCCTTTTGTGTGCTGATATACCTTTCTCTAACTATTTTCTTAATCTGAGACTAAATGTTCCCCTGCAGAAGTGTATTATTTCTGGTAACAGCCACATACCCCACCCACCTACTGAACTAATAGTGGCGTTCAGTATGTGTTTTTGTACATTGGTAACTACAAACTACAGTCCCTGCCAAATATATGCAGCACATTTACTTTGGAGCCAACAGAACCAATGACAATTAGAAGTTCCTGTCTTGGTGTGGCTGATTGTGCTACCTTCAAGTTATTAGCCAGCACTACCCCATTTTGACGTTTGCCTGCTTTATGTCTTCTTTGATAGTTCTTGGAGTCAAAGTATTGCGTTGTTATACTGGCTGAAAAATTGGGGATGGAAGTTCAACACTGACTACTGTAAATGATGTAGCTGACAGTTGCACAGTTGCATTTCACAGTTCACTCACAACCCCACAATATTACACAGTTAATATGGCCAGTTTGCTATTGGTTAGCTTTTGATAAACCTCATTAATAGTTTGCAGGCACACATCAGCATACTGCTACAATAGTTTACCACTGAACGTCTATGAGCAGTTAAACCCCAACCACACAGTTCTTGCAGAATAATATGGTATGTGTGACACTATTGAACAGACACTATCATTATTTTAACACATGCCTATTTGCGTTGCACTTATTTCATGATTAAGTTGATGCATTGTTGTTGATCTAAGCAATATAGGTGTCTCGTTTGAAAATTGGCCATGGTCTGATTGTCTCAGGACTAATAATTGGGTCTTTATGTATCCTCACAATAATAGATACTGTTGGTATACTTTGTTTCATGTTTGTTATAGAAATGACAATTAAAACCTAACTCATTCAATTAACTGAATCTATTGAAAAATTCCATCTTTTTTAACAGTTTCTTCTATCAGAAAAGTCAGGCCAAATTATTTTTTAAATAATGAAATTAACACACATAATTATAGAAACAATACTTTTGACAAACCTGGCAATTAGTTGGGAAATAATTAAGGGCTGGCTTGGTAATATGTTATCGAATGGTGACTGAGGCACATCAGTATACCAGGAATGAGTTCACTGACCAACTTAATGAGGAAATGGGTAAGAGTGAATTAATAGATGTCAGAATAGTTGGTACTGACTTAAGAAACAAGGAAAGCTTGTAATTCTGAATGTTTGGGATAGGGATTGCTAAACTTCTACTGCCCTTAATAGTTTGAGAATGGATGCAAAAACCACTACCAACATCTGTGGAAAATATGTTATCACTTTATGTGGATTGGAATGTCCACACTGGGTTCGCTCTTGATTTTATCTTACAGTGAGAGAACACTCCTCACACTGGCTCATACATTGACAAGTTATTCTATTGTGGCTGACCCGAGGAGACACATCACAATATGTCCTTGTGGGTTCTCTGTCTGGAACTTCCCTACACAGCAGACACCCACAAACAGTATCCCAGTTTCATAAAAAATTAACTTTTGTTTAAGGAAACGTAAATCAAGAGAGCATGTTAAATATCAGGATATTTGTACCTACTTGATATTAGTCAGTTAATGAATTACAGTAATTTTATTGTGCATGTTGCTACCTGAATCAAATCTGAACAAGTCTCATGTAGGGATTTTGTACTGTTTGATGTTCAATGGTAGATTTGACCACTGTTTTCTTCAAAGATCTCAATTTCAGCTGTCCTCAGGCAGAGAGTCAGTCAACCTGTTGCCCACTCTCTATGGACCATGATTTCTCAGTCGGCATGTGAGCCCCATAACCATTGATTTGGGCACCACCTGAAACAGTATCCTCAACAACAGAGTTCTTCAAATAATCATTATTTTCTTCTGTTGTAAGACGAAAGTAACCCTGGCAAAGTTTTCCCATTTTGTGGTAATTCTTCCTGTCCTTTCTTCATTAACACAGAATGACAAAGGAAAATGTTGCACCTCAGAAGATATCAAATCCAGCAGTGGAAACCCATAAAAATGTTGTTATTGCCAAGTTACTACTGTTTGTAATATTCCACAAATGCTGCCAATGCTCAGTTGTTTTAAATTGCTTTTTCACTGTATTTACTTTTACTCCCATCAATGAAATCTGTGTATACACACTCAGCAATACCTCCATGAATGGCACTATCTACTAAAAGAAGTCCTTTGTTCAATATTTATCACATTAGAAACTTTTATCTCAGATGGACATTATCTTTTACACTTGAAAATACTGGAAAATTACTTTTTAACAAATTAACCATGTACTGGTAACTAATTTTTCACTCACCTGCAGTTATCATTGCCAAGTCCCCAAAACTGTTTCACCTTAACTTCAGCTATTCTTTCATATTAAATGTTTTTTGAACACTGAAATTCTGATACTAATACTGCTGATTTTGAGATGACAGGAAAATGTACAGTAAGAAAGAAAAATGCAACAGTAATGGCAGGTTGCCCAGTTATGTTAAGAGATTTCTTTTAAATCACTGATTTTGTTTGTTGTGACCTAACTGCCTCTCACATAACTGACAAAACTTTGAGGACTCTCACTACTCTCCCTGTCACTTCAGTGGACATTGGGCAGAGTCTTGCTGCACTGTGGTGGTTTTCTCATCCAAATTTGTAATATTTTAAGTTTAGGGTCAGTTGTAAAGTGAAAGTTCTAAAGGAGAACAGGTTTTCCAGTGTTTTCCTAATGGTAGTATATTTCTTAAGTTTTGTGCATGTTCTTCTATTTAAGAGGTTTAAGCTCATGTTTTTAACTGTAAATATTAATTCAGACAGTCATTAGTGCTGTTTTCATCTCTTGTAAACAGCCAGCTACACAGCTCAGTAAGCCATGTGTGCATTGGTGAAATGTTGGGGGGCAGGTAGCAAGTTAAATTTTAAATTTTTCAGTTGTTACCGTTAACATCTTCAGTTAGTCTTGCTAGTAGGATGGGTAGGATGGGTGCATACTGTGTGTGGATGCAGGTGGAGCTGGCCACACCTAGCAAACAGCTGAATGCATGTCTATGGTATGTCTATGGTCAGCCACTTTGACTGATGCCTCAGGTTGTAGCAGTAGCAGGCAATCTGGTGTATCGCATGGGACACCTTGGGTGTCACTTGTTTCACTCTGCTTTTGATGCACCTCATTGCTTAACAAAAGGGAATCTGCCCATGTAGCAGTGTGTAAACCAGTCAAGAAGGCCAGTGGAGAAATGGCAGGTAAGCAGCTGTTAGTATATCACTTGGCAATGAATTGTCATCGCATATTACGCTTATGATGGTTGTAGAGGTATTACAAGCAAAGTTTAAACAGATTGCTAGTTGTGCTCTGGAGAAATAGGTGCCTATGAAGTGAATTAAGGTTGGGAAAGACCTACTGGGGTTTAATAATGAAATCAGGAAAACACTGAAGCAAAGATTAGTAGAAAGATTCATGCATCTATGAAAAGATGTGTGGGTGTGTGAAGTGTAAAACTACTGCCGCTGTTACACTGTAGCAAAAAAGATGTCAGGGGATCTAAGAAAATACTGGTTCTATGTAAAATCAATGTCTAGGGTTAAAGCTTCTTTGTAGTCATTCATTGACCAGTTCAGTGTGGCAGTTTAAGATAGAAAAATAAAAGCTGAAATTTTGAATTTTTTGTTGAAGAAAACATTCATGCAGGAGAATTGTAAAATCCCACCATTGCTTGATCATCACACAATGTCCCATATGGGTAACATAGTAGTAAACATCCCAAGTGTAGAGAAACAACTGAAAGGGTTGAAAACAATGAAGTCATCAGGTCGAGGTTGAATCCCAATTTGGTTTTACAAAGAGTATATTATGGAATTGGCACTTTGCTTAGCTTAGCTTTGATTTGTCATGAATTTTTCGCTTAGTGCAAAGTCCCAAGTGACGTAAACAGCACAGGTGACTCTTGTATATATACAGGGTGAAAGAATGGATCCAAAAATTACAGACCAATAACCTTATCAGTTTGACATATTTTCAATTCAAATATCATGAACTTTCTTGAGACTGAGAAGCTTATGTCCACAAATCAGCATGATATTTAGAAAGCATTGCTCATTTGAAATTTCACAATATATTGTGTGAGAAAAGGGAACATGGACTAGGGATGATGAAGGCCAGCAAACAGTTGACAAATTAATATTGTTCTCCTGAAAAATTAATGGTTTTAATTTCAACTCTCATTATTTACAGATGTAGCTCATGGCAGATACTTCATATAACAATGAACACAATTCATTTTCAAAGTTTGACACAAAAATGCTCGGTGTGTTAACAGTGGAAACATTTTGACTCTGTTATTCAGTGTTGTAACATTATGACTGATCTTTATATCCACTCAAAATTCACATTGTGGCACTGCACTAATGACAGTGCCTGTATCATTGAACTCTTTTTATCTTCAAAGAATTAATATCATCTTCAATGATACTAAGCTCAAGTACCACTGATCCAGTCACAACAGTGTTTCCTCCCTCACTGCACAAATTTATCTCTGATGCTAGAAAGTCAAAATGTGTAACATCACAACTGTTGGATGAGATGGTTGTTTGTTTTTGTGGTCTTCAGTCCTGAGACTGGTTTGATGTAGCTCTCCATGCTACTCTGTCCTGTGCAAAGTGCTTCATCTCCCAGTACATACTCCAGCTTACGTCCTTCTGAATCTGCTTAGTGTATTCATCTCTTGGTCTCCCTCTATGATTTTTACCCTCCACACTGCCCTCCAATGCTAAACTTGTGATCCCTTGATGCCTCACAACATGTCCTACCAACTGAACCCTTCTTCTGGTCAAGTTGTGCCACAAACTTCTCTTCTCCCCTATTCTATTCAATACTTCATCATTAGTTATGTGATCTACCCATCTAATCTTCAGCATTCTTCTGTAGCACCACATTCCGAAAGCTTCTATTCTCTTCTTGTCTAAACTATTTATCATACATGTTTCACTTCCATACATGGCTACACTCCATACAAATACTTTCAGAAACGACTTCCTGACACTTAAATCTATACTCGATGTTAACAAATTTCTCTTCTTCAGAAACGCTTTCCTTGCCATTGCCAGTCTACATTTTATATCCTCTCTACATCGACCATCATCAGTTATTTTGCTCCCTAAATAGCAAAACTCCTTTACTACTATACGTTTCTCATTTCCTAATCTAATTCCCTCAGCATCACCCAATTTAATTCGACTACATTCCATTGTCCTCGATTTGCTTTTGTTGATGTTCATCTTATACCCTCCTTTCATGACACTGTCCATTCCATTCAACTGCTCTTCCAAGTTTTCTGCTGTCTCTGACAGAATTACAATGTCATCGTCGAACCTCAAAATTTTTATTTCTTCTCCATGGATTTTAATACCTACTCCAAATTTTTCTTTTGTTTTCTTTACTGCTTGATCAATATATAGATTGAATAACATTGGGGAGAGCCTACAACCCTGTCTCACTCCCTTCCCAACCACTGCTTCCCTTTCATGTCCCTCGACTCTTATAACTGCCACGTGGTTTCTGCACAAATTGTAAATAGCCTTTCGCTCCCTGTATTTTACCCCTACCACATTTACAATCTAATAACAGATATCTAATAACATTATTGTCACCAATTGAGAGGGGCTAAGTAATAAGTTTAATGATTACTTCATACACATTGCAGAATCTGACTTCTGTACTGCAGATAAAGTAAATGTTGGAAATCGCACCGAGGCGAGACCCACGAGAAAGAGGCCATGGCACGTACAACCCGACGGTAGGCCAAGCTCGCCCAACTCGGCACACAAACTGCATTTATACACCTATTAACTAGTAACTAGACGTGTATGTATAAACAAGAATTGCATCTTCTACTGGGAGTCACTACTATTAAGTCTTACTGTTACTAGTCCTACAATGATAGTAAGTCCACAAGGTTACTGATAATTTGTTATGGTGGTACTGTGGTATAATAAAATTAAAATCATGCCTAAATTACTATCTGTTGCATAAGGCTCTACATCTTGCATGAAATGAGGACTCTTAATCAGAAGAGACTAAATGCTATAAACAAACCATTGTGCTGTTTGATGAGAACTGATCTTGTTTCATTGTATGACTAGTAATAAGTGAGACATCATAATAGCAGATTCCAGTAGAAAATGCAATTCTTGTTAGTACACATACACCCAGTTGAGAGCTAACAGGTCTAAAAACACAGTTTGTATGCTGAGTTAAGTGAGTGAGCGCACTCAAGCCTACATTAGTGACCTCTGCGCCGTGGTCTGTCTTTCTCACGGGCCTCGACTGAGGTCAACTCAGTTATTCTCTTTGCTGATGATACAAGTATAGTAATCGCACCTGACAAACAAGAATTAACTGATGAAATTGTCAATAATGTCTTTCAGAAAATTACTAAGTGGTTCCTTGTAAACGAACTCTCACTGAATTTTGATAAGACACAGTACATACAGTTCTGTACAGTAAATGGTATGATGCCATTAATAAATATAGACCTTAATCAGAAGCATATAGCTAAGGTAGAATATTCAAAATTTTTTGGTGTGTCCATTGATGAGAGATTAAATTGGATGAAACACATTGATGATCTGCTGCAATGTTTGAGTTCAGCTACTTATGCAATAAGGGTCATTGCAAATTTTGGTGACAAACATCTTAGTAAATTAGCTTACTATGCCTATTTTCACTTATTGCTTGCATATGGCATCATATTTTGGGGTAATTCATCACTGAGGAATAAAGTATTTATTGCACAAAAGCGTGTAATCAGAATAATACCTGGAGTCCACCCAAGATCATCCTGCAGATATTTATTTAAGGATCTAGGGATATTCACAGTAGCTTCTCAGTATATATACTCTCTTATGAAATTTGTTATTAACAACCAAACCAAATTCAAAAGTATTAGTGTGCATAACTGCAATACTAGGAGAAAGGATGATTTTCACTATTAAAGATTAAATCTAACTTTGGCACAGAAAGGGGTGAATTATACTGGCACTAAAGTCTTTGGCCACTTACCAAATAGTATCAAAAGTCTGACAGATAACCAACAAGTATTTAAGAAGAAATTAAAAGAATTTCTGAATGACAACTCCTTCTACTCCATAGAGGAATTTTTAGATATAAATTAAGAAAAAAGGGAAAAACAAACAAAAAAATTATAAAAAAATAAAAAAATAAAAAATTTGTTATATTAACTTAATTATGTTGTTAAATTAACTTAATTATGTCATGTATTGGAAAATTTGACTCGTTCCACATCATTACGAAATATCATATTCATGATCCATGGAACTAGTATTAATCTAATCTAAACCTGATCAACTCCCTGAACTTGAACTCGAGGACACTTTGCAGCTCATCAGAGAATGTAAAAACATAAAATCTTCTGGCTGGGATGAAATTTCTCCATTTTTACTTACACAGTGCCAATATAATCTAGCATATCATTTGATGGCTCTGGTAAATAGCATCTTAAAAGGAGAAGTAGTCTGTGATAGACTAAAATTACCCACCATTAAACCTCCCTAGAGAAAAGGTGATAAACAGTTAGTAGAAAATTACAGAGCACTCACTTCAGCTTCTGTTTATAGTAAGTCAATCAACAAAATCATTCTGAAATGTGTTAGAGTAGTATAATATGCACAAACTCCTGAGAGATTTTCAGCAGGGCTTTGCAAGTGGTCACAGGGCCATGACAGCAGCACTACAATTTATGCTGAAATTTCTTGAGAAAATCAATGAAGGCATGCAAGGAGCTTGAGTTTTCCTAGATCTGTCACAGACTTTTGATAGGGTTGATAAAGAGGTACTCTGGTCAAAACTGGCCAGAGATGGCATCAGTGGAAAACTTTAGCACCTTCATACGTCATATTAGAAAACAGAAGACAGTGTACCAAAATCCCACACAATAATGGAGAAATATTAAAAAGCTACACATCAAGGGCCAGGAATATTAAATACTGTGATCATGAGGGATTGATAATTGATGCCCTCCTTTATGTAAGCTGTGCCAGTGAATTCCCAAATAAATTCAAAACTGGTACCTTCATTACAATGTATGCAGATGACGGTTCAGAATTTATTGGGGAAACTGTATGTTTAAGCTTGTCATGAAGGTAAAAAATTTTATAGATACGGCAAAGTCAGAGTTTGAAAATAACATTTTAAGTCAACTCACAAAAAAGAAGTATAATTTCGTTCAATGTTGGGGAATTGGAAAATTGTACTGGTTAGACACTGGACTCGCATTCGGGAGGACGATGGTTCAATCCCGTGTCCGGCCATCCTGATTTAGGTTTTCCATGATTTCCCTAAATCATTCCAGGCAAATGCTGGGATGGTTCCTTTGAAAGGGCACGGCCGACTTCCTTCCCCATCCTTCCCTAATCCAATGAGACCACCGACCTCGCTGTCGGTCTCCTTCCCCAAACAACCCAAACCAAAATTGTACCAATAGTCAAGATATAATGTGTTAGGGAAAATCTGCAGTGAGTGTAAGTTTGTATGTATATGTGTAGACAGAAAACGGTTATGGACACAAGAAGTTGGCAATGTGTGTTTGTTAGACTAATATCCAGCTTACATGTTTCAAGAAGAATAGCTCCATATGTCAACACCCAACAATGAGGGTAGGCCTAATGCATTTCAGTTTAATGCAACCCTTTCTTCCATATGCTTCAGTATTATTGTGTGGGGCTTCAATACCTCATTTGGGCAGAGTTTTTAAGCTGCAGAAATGAGCTTTGAGAATATTAGGTAAGAAAGATGCAAGAACATCTTTCAGGGATTAATAGATTTTAAAATAATGACTATCTGTTCTATGTATGTATTTGAAGCAATAGTACTGGCTATAGAAGACAAGAAATATACATGTCATAAAACAGAAATTCATGAACATAACTCTGTACAAGTAGAAAATTACCATGTGGCAGACAGAGACTGAAAAAGAATTGCAAAATGTCCATACACTAAAGGAGCAAAATATTTCAATGCCCAGCTGTTAACTACTCAAAAATTCTAAATGCATTGAAAATCATAGCTCACTGAGCAATTCTACTAGAGCCTACCATAGACACTAAAATTTAATATATTATTATGCAAAACAATTTAGTGTATACTTCAGTACCTTTTATAACATAGATTGTATACTGCTGTGTTTGTTGTACTACCAAATGCAATGCATGTGATCAGATGTTTCACACAAATAAATTACAAATTTTCCAGCAATGGAACATCAGCTGTATTAAAATGTACTACATTTCTTCCCAGGCATATCAGTTTTATCTTCAACATCCACTGGTGCATCATCAAAGTTTTCAAAACCGTGTCTCTTATCTTGCTACTGTGTCATTCCTGAAATTATTTTCTACTGAGACATGATGATGAACTGATATACCTCATCTTACTTCATTTGAGAAAGTCAGAAGGATATTTGACGTCCCTCACCCAACACTACTCTAACTCAGCCATCCATAAATGATACTTTTATCTTTAGTTTCACTTACTGTGATACACAACAGTTCCCACATTATGTACATTATGAATCGCTTTGTCCCAAGAGGATTTAAACTTCTCCAAAGTTACAGTTTTCATTGTGTTGACATTGTCTGTGGTATGTAATTCTTCACTGCGTCCACATAATATTTGACTTTGTATGAAGATTGAACTTCAGATGTTTCAGTATAGTGGATGGTTGTGTGTTTGTTAGTAATTTCTCCAAATTGCACAAAGAAACTCAATACCCTCAGATTTTTCAGCAGCACTACCTGGAGCCCCAACTGCACAGCTCTCCTACAATTTTGCAGAGCTTTGGTTTTATCCCACCTGATCAATGGATGTGTTGCTTGTGAGTCAATACCACATAAATACTGAGTTTGTTAGACCTTACCAGTATCCACTTCAATGGTGTGCGGTTGGCAGCTGGTGCTTTCTGTGAAGAGTCCCATACACAAAATACTGCTGGGAGTTGGTATCCCACTATTGAGGGTCAAGTGCCAGCAGCTCTTGGTGAAGAATTCAATCTAAATTTGCCACATGCCTAAACATCTATATTAGTCAACTCTGTTTCACAACTAACTGTTCATATTCATTCTGAATCCTCCAAAAATGGTTAAACTAGTTGAGATAACATTGGAAACTGTATGCGAGGACTGGGCCCCACTTGTCTGTTTACATAACTCCTTCTCAGCATCTCCTGCGATATGCCTCCAGCCTTATGATTCAAGTAGATCTCTCTTGTGGCCATAAGAAAAATGCAGATCCACCACCCTCAGGTAACTTGTGTTCAGTTCCCCACAACTACCCTAATTCGACGAGCATGTACATGGACAGACTGAAAGTTAATGGCAGGTTTGGTTGTGGTTTTTCACATGCAGAATGTATTTCCTGCCTCACGCATACAGTGTACACACTGGAGAGTTGGTCATCATGGCCAGGCTCTGCAGTTTATTGAAAAAATCACCATAAAGGACAACTGGTTTCTAGGGACTACGTGAACTGCTTACAAAGGACATATCACCCCATGTACATTTCAGAAGTGAACATCCAAGTCATAGTAGATGACCTACACAGGTAAAGAGTACTAACATTCATCTGGACACAGAGCAATGTGGGTTTTCTGTGAAATGACCTGACAAATCGGCTAAAGAGGCAACCACAAGAGGCAAGCTTGAATGTGTGTACTGGAGAGAGAGACCTAAGATCTCAGCTGCAACATAAGATTTTGAAAGCCTAGGATATGAATGGCAGGCTACAACAACCGTCAGCGAGCTGAGAATAACAGATGGGACCGCTGTGGTGTATGTCACTCCCGGCCACTCAGAAAGGTGCAATTTTACTGTCGACTGCATAGTGACCACTACACAGTTTCCCACAGGTTCCTTTTTAATAGAGGACACCCCTTGATGCAACTGTGCTGATCATCTTATGCCAACTCATATTTCTGTAGAATGTGCCCTGCTACTTGATGTAAGATGAGCCATCAACTTGTCTACCACACACCCCAAATACATGGGATGATGAGATAGTAGCTAAGAAAGCCATTCATTTCCTGAACGAAGGTGGATTTTACAGTACACACTTTACATATGATGTATATTCTAGACGCATTTTACTTTTTCATTATTTAATAATTTCCTTGTTGTGGGTGCCAGTGTACCCCCTAGTTTCCTGGTTGCCTCAGTCCAGTTGTGCCCTGCTCACCATAGTGATTTGCGTGGACAAAATGTGAAGAAGCCTTAAAATTGTACAGAGCAACTGATCTAGCAGTTTCTGTATTACATGCTTGAATGTGACAACAATAGAGAATTCATCCATTGATGGTAGCTCTGTTGAGCTGCACTCTTACACATTAACTTTGAGCCCTCAGTTTTGATGTCATGTTTCCCTTTCTATATTCTGCAAACCACTGTGAGGTGCACGGCAGAGGGTACACCCCATTTTACCCATTATTACATTTGTGAACATTTAGAGCAAGTTGTCGATCTCTGCACCATGTTGAAAACTTTTCAGGATCTGACTGAATATTTATGCAGCTTCTCTCAGATAGTGCTTCATTATAGATAATTGCATCTTATGGAAAAAGCCGGGTTTTACTATTAATATTGCCTGTGAGGTCATTAATATACAGCAAGAACAGCCAGGGTCCCAACACACTACCCTGGGGCACACCCCAAGTTACTTCTACATCTGATGAGTCTCCATCCAAGGTAACATGCTGTGCCATTCCTACCAAAAAGTCCTCAATACAAATTTAACTTTGTACTCCATATGATCATACTTTTGACAATAAGCATAGGTGAGTCAAATGCTTCTTGAAAATCAAGAAACATGGCATCTAAATGATTGACTTGATCCCCCCCCAGGGGGTCCACTACTCTTTTGTGGATACGTGCGTAGCGAGCACGGGACCCCGAGCTAATGTGGCCCTCCTTCCTTTCCGGGCTGCATACCTTCCTTTTCTGCATCCTTCCCTGTCCCCCATCTTCGCCCCTCCTCCCCTCCACCCCTCACCTCTGGCTCTTTCCTTCCCTTTCTCCCCCTCTGGGAGTATGGTTTGTGCCTATGTCCGGAGACGGACGCTCGTAAATGTACCGCATTCTTCGCCTTCTCTGCTTGTATGTCTTCAACCTTACTTTGTCCTTCTCTTTTCCTTACCTCTTCTCTTTACCCTTTTCTCCGCTGCAGCGTTTGAGACCTCTCCTCTTTCCTTTCTCTTTCTTTGTTTTTCCCTTTCTCTTTCTTCCTCCCTGTGCGTGTCTGAAGGCCGACCCACGCATTTTTGTGCGTAACCGGTGACGGGGTAACGCATAATTCCCTGCCCTGGGTGGACAGGTAGGACACGTACGTTCCCCCTGGTAACGGCCAGGCCCAGGGAGGGGTGATTACCCGAGCTGATACCTTCCGAAAGTGCCGATTGGTACCTCCATCCGTTTGTCGGGAGGTGTGACCTGACGTGTGAACAATCACCTGAGGCGGGAGTGCCCTCAGAGAGGGCCCCCACAAGGGAGGAGCGCGCATTCGGAGACGCTGGTAATCATGGGGGATTCTTCCGCAATGGTTTCCTCCCCTTCCACTATGTCTGCTCACAAGCGTAGGTTCAGTGAGTCTCAGCCACAGACAGTTCTTCCATCGTTGCCACAGTTTCTTGTTGTTTCTCGGTCTGACGAAGGTCACGACTTCTCCACGGTCAAACCTTTCATTATTCATAAAGGTGTCGACGCAATTGCAGGTCCTGTAAAGTCTTGTTCCAGATTACGGAATGGCACCTTGTTGTTAGAAACAGTGAGTGCCCTCAGGGCACAAAAATTGCTGCGTACTTCACTGCTCCACACCTTCCCTGTCTGGGTTGAAGCGCACCGCACTTTAAATTCCTCGCATGGAGTCATTTATACACGCTCCCTCGACGGGTTTGTCTGACGAAGAAATTCAGCACTACCTGTCTGACCAGGGCGTAACGGCTGTTCATAGAGTTATGAAAATGGTTGACACGAACATCATTCCAACCAGTACTGTCTTCTTGACATTTGACAAAGTTCAACTCCCATCGAAAATCAAAGCAGGCTATGAGATAATTTCCATTCGCCCTTACGTCCCAAACCCTACACGTTGCTATCGGTATCAGCGGTTCAATCACACCAGCCAGTCCTGTTCCAATCCGGCCAAATGTGTTACGTGTGGCAAGGATGCCCTTGAGGGTGCTTGTCCACCTCCATCCCCTCGCTGCATCAACTGTATGGGTGACCACGCTGCTTCCTCTCGAGATTGCCCCATTTTTAAGGACGAAAAGCTCATCCAGGAAATTAGTCAAGGAAAAGGTGTCGACCTTTGCTGCTCGAAAATTATTCGCCAGTCGACAGCCCACTGTGCCTCAGACAGGAATATACAGCACTGTCCTTGCTTCTCCTCGGCCAACAAAGGAGGCGGCCACGCAGACTTGCGACCTCACCTTTAGTGCCACGGTCGTCAGATCGGCCAGCGCAAAGATCGCCCGTTCAACCTCACCACTTTCGCCTGCCCACTCTATGGCTCACCCTTCATCAGGTTCTGCTAAATCTTGAGCCCAAATATCAGACACAAAGACTAAGAAAAGAGAACATACTAGTGAAGACTTTTTACGTACACCAACTTCACAACCATCGGTTCTTCCTCCTTCTAAACACCATATTTCCAAGAAGGCTACAAAGAAACCCAGTTCCTCTCATTCTCCGCCAAGGCGTGTCCCATCTACAGCACCACCTGGCGGAAATCGCCCTCTGCTGTCTTCTGTGTCGCCGAGGCGCACTGCTGGCGGCCGATCAACCGGCTGATCGCTGGTGGCAGGAGCTGCTGCTGAACAACCCATAGATCAGGATCTTCTGCCTTCGGCTGAATGCCATTCCATGCTGTCGGTCGCAAGCTCTGAGCAGTCATTGAGTTGACAGCGACCTTGGTCACATTCCTCCATTTTCTGTTCACCATATGTCCATTATCCACTGGAATATCCGCGGCATTCGAGCCAATCGGGATGAATTGTCAGTCCTCTTACGATCCTACTCGCCGGTCACCTTCTGTCTCCAGGAAACAAAGCTGCGTCCCCATGACCGCTTTTTTCTCCCTCATTTTCAGTCCGTCCGATGTGATCTCCCCTCTGTTGAAGGCACTCCAGCCCATGGAGGACTCATGAATCTTCTCCATGATACTCTCCATTATCACCCAATCCACTTAAACAGTTCCTTCCAAGCTGTCGCCGTCCGTCTATCCCTTTCTGGATACACGTTCTCTGATGTGGACTGACAAGAGCAGCCAGTCCACAATAAGGTAGCCGATAGGGCACGCGTAACTCACGCCGTCTTGCGTTAAATCTGAAACAGTATAGGTGATGAAAGCTATAAAGAAAAGAACGGAGCTTCTCATATACTTATCTTTAATTTGTTCTTGTACATCTCTATGGTGAATACAAATGAGACTCTCTACAGATATGGATAACTGCACCTTGCTAGGTCGTCCGTACAACTGGGGCCGAGTTTGAGTCAGTCTCTCGAGACCTGCCATGTGGTGGCGCTCGGTCTGCGATAACACAGTGGCGACACGCGGGTCCGACATGTATTAAAGGACCGCGGCCGATTTAAGCTACCACCTAGCAAGTGTGGTGTCTGGCTGTGACACCACATTCTCTCTTTGTACTGTATACATTCCATCATCCACACCAATGGCATGAGCTGATCTTTATCTTCTTGGTCAGCTTCCACCCCCCTATTTGCTGGTTTGGGACTTCAATGCCCACCACCCGCTTTGGGGATCTCCACATCCTTGTCCACGTGGCTCACTATTGCTAGACGTCTTCCACCAAGTGGATCTAATTTGCCTCAACACAGGGGTCCCTACATTTTTGTCTGCCTCCATGACAAATTTATCTCATTTGGACCTTGCGGTCGGTACTGTTCCGCTAGCTTGGCGCTTTGAATGGTTCGCCCTTGATGATACACACTCGAGTGACCACTTTCCATGTGTCCTTAGACTGCAGCCTCAACTGACCTATATGCGCCCGCGACACTGGGAGTTTGCCCAAGCCGATTGGACACTTTTTTCGTCTCTAGCGACATTCGATGACCGTCACTTTCCCAGCATCGACGATGAGGTCACACATATTACCGACGTTATCCTTACAGCTGCGGAACGTTCAATACCACGCACCCCCAAACTGTCCTGGCGCGCCCCCCAGTTCCTTGGTGGAACGAGGCATGCCGTGACGCAATACGTGAGCGGCGACGTGCTCTTCGCGTTTTCCGCCACCATCCTACTTTGGCAAACTGTATCCGCTATAAGCAGTTCCATGCGCGATGCCGTCTTGTCATCCGCGATAGCAAGAAGGCAAGCTGGAAATTCTTTATTAGCTCATTTAACACCTTCACTCCCTCCTCGGAAATTTGGAGTCGGATTCGACGGTTATCAGGCGCGCCTAGTTTCTCCCCGGTCTCTGGACACACTGTCGTGCGTGATACGTTAGTGGACCCTGTCCAATTTCTAACTCATTGGGTCAGCACTTTGCTGAGATATCGAGCTCTTCAAATTACCGCCAGTGTTTTTCCCGAAGAAACGTGCAGTGGAAGTGCGACATCTTGCTTTCTCCTCTCAAAATCGCGAAAGCTACAATACTGTTTTCTCCATGCGGGAACTCCAACATGCACTCTCTTCTTCTCGCTCCTCCGCCCCAGGACCGGATGGTATCCATGTCCAAATGTTGCTGCATTTATCAACCGATAGTCTGCGTTACCTCCTCCGCCTTTATAACCGAATTTGGACCGACAGTACTTTTCCCAGACGATGGCGGGAAGCTATCGTCGTTCCTGTTCCGAAACCTGGAAAGGACAAACATCTCCCCTATAGCTATCGCCCCATTTCTCTCACGAGTAGTGTCTGTAAGGTTTTGGAGCATATGGTGAATTACCGTTTGGCTTGGTGGCTGGAATCCAGCAGTCTTTTAACACCTGCCCAATGCGGATTCCGAAAGCATCGTTCTGCAGTTGACCATCTTGTTACTCTCTCCACTTATATCATGAACAATTTTCTCCGGAAACGCCATACAGTAGCAATATTTTTTGATCTGGAGAGAGCATACGATACCTGTTGGAGGACAGGCATCCTCCGCACACTGTTCTCTTGGGGCTTTCGTGGTCGGCTGCCCCTTTTTCTTCGCGAATTTATGGCAGAGTGCACGTTTAGGGTGCGGGTGAAGACTACTCTCTCCCGTACTTTCTCCCAAGAAAACGGGGTACCCCAGGGCTCCGTGCTGAGTGTTGTACTGTTTGCCATTGCCATAAATCCAATTATGGATTGTCTCCTTCCTGATGTCTTGGGCTCCTTCTTTGTGGACGAATTTGCGATCTACTACAGCTCTCAACGGACCAGCCTTCTTGAACGACGCCTTCAAGGATATCTCGATCGCCTCCACTCTTGGAGCATCGAAACTGGCTTCCGTTTTTCTCACAGTAAGACCGTTTGTGTTAATTTTTGGCGACGTAAGGAGGTTCTTCCATCCTCCTTACATCTAGGACCTGTCAACCTTCCGTTTTCAGACGTCGCTAAATTCTTGGGTCTTATGTTTGACAGAAAACTGTGCTGGTCCTCCCACGTTTCCTATTTTTCGGCTCGCTGTCTGCGATCCCTCAACACCCTCCGTGTCCTGAATGGTACCTCCTGGGAAGCGGACCGAGTCGTCCTTCTCCGCCTCTATCGCGCCTTAGTGCTCTCGAAATTGGACTATGGAAGCATAGTCTACTACTCTGCTCGGCCGTCTATTCTTCGGCGTCTGAACTCTATCCACCACTGTGGATTAAGTTTAGTGTCTGGAGCTTTTTACACCAGCCCTGTGGAAAGCCTTTATGCTGAGACTGCTGAACCTCCGTTGTCCAATCGTCGAGCAGTCCTTCTGAGTCATTATGCTAGCCATCTGTCTTCCATGCCTGCTAATCCATCCCATGACATTTTTTTCGACGCCTCCTTTGATGTAGGGTATGCAGGCCGCCCCTCCTCCCTACTACCACCGGGAGTCTGCTTCCGTCAACTGCTCCATTCTCTTTCCTTCCGCTTTCCTAAAACCTTCTTGACAACTTGGGGTACAGCATCGCCTTGGCTCCGTCCCCGGATCTGCCTGCTCCGTGACCTTTGTCAATTTCCCAAGGATGGCACCCCTTCAGTTGTTTATCGTCTAGCATTTTCTGCTCTATGTGCACAAATGACAGAAGCCACATTTATTTACATCAATGGCTCGAAAACATCGTTAAGTGTAGGGAGTCCCTATATTGTTGGCGACACCCCAAATCACTTTCGGCTTCCCGACCAGTGTTTGGTTTATACTGCGGAGCTTTACACTGTTCTCCAGGCTGTCCACTCCATCTGCCAGCATCAGCGGATACAGTATGTTATCTGCTCAGATTCTCTCAGCTCTCTCCTCAGTCTCCAAGCTCTTTACCCTGTGCACCCTCTGGTCCACCGGATTCAGTACTGTCTGCACTTGCTCCACCTGGGGGGGTCTCGGTGGCGTTCCTCTGGCTCCTGGGACACGTTGGTATTTGTGGAAATGAAGCGGCCAATATAGCAGCCAAGGCTGCAGTCCCTCTTCTTCGGCCAGCTATTCAATCGATTCCCTTTGCCGATCTAAGGAGCGTTTTATGTCGTCGTGTTGTTTTTTTATGGCACGCACATTGGTCGACACTTCCCCATAATAAATTGCGGGACGTGAAAGCTCTTCCTTATGCTTGGACCTCTTCCTCCCGAACGCGTCGTCGGGAGGAGGTAATTTTAACTAGACTCCGGATAGGGCACTGTCTTTTTAGCCATCGACATCTTTTAACCGGTGATCCTCCCCCACTCTGTCCCCACTGCTCTCAGCTGTGGACAGTAAGATACCTTTTAATTGAGTGCCCCTATTTTAATCCGTTATGCGCCCGTCTACAGCTGTCGCCTGATATATCATCAATTTTAGCAGATGACACGCGCTCGGCCGATCACGTTCTCGAGTTTATTAGTGCCAGTGAAATGACGTCAGTCATTTGAACTCTTTTTTGGGGACAACCAACCCCTTTCTGTAGTGTATTTTTAAGCCTTCCTTCTGATTTGTTTTTCCAATTTTATGACTTTCGTTCCCATTGCTGCTGGTTTCCATTTTAAGTTTTTTACTGTTTCCTAAGTCACGGACCGGGCGCTAATGACCATAGCAGCTTTGCGCCCTAAAACCAAAACAAAAAAAAAAAAAAACAAAAAAAGAAGTTGACTTGATCCAAAGCTTTCAGCATGTCTTGTGAGCAAAGTGTGAGTTGGTTTACACATTATCAGTGTTTTCGAAAACCGAGCTATTGGCATTGAGGAGGTCTTTCTGTTCAAGGTACATTATCATGTTTGAGGTCAGAGTATGTTCTAAGGGTCTACATCAAATTAACATCAAGGATGCTGGATGGTAGTTCTATGGGTCACGTCTACTACCCGTCTCATAGACAGGTGTGACCTGTGCCATTCTCCAATTAGTGGGCATGGTTTTTTGCTCGGGGCAGATATGATAGTGTAGTGACAATAGGGGCTGACTCAGCTGCAAATTCAATATAGAATATGGTGGGGATTCCATCAGGCTTGAAGTACTGTTCATTTAATTCATCTTTTCAATGGTACAACGATTAAATTGGGGCAATTCTCCTCGGTTTTGAAAATGGAGTTAAGCATTTCAGCTTTTGCTTTGCTACCATGAGTTTCAGATCCCATCTCATTCTCTAGGGAATGGATCTGAACTTCAGTGCCACTTACAGCCTTTACATATGAGCAGAATTACTTTGGATTTTTTAAATGTCATTTGACAATATTATGCTATGGTAGTCATTGAAGGTAATATGCATTGCTCTCTTGAGAGCCAAATGTGTTCATTCAGCATCTCTCTGTCTATACTCCAGTGTTTTGTTTTACACCTATTCCGCAGCAGTCTGTTTCTTTTGAAGTTTCTTTACAGCTGCTGCATACCATGGAGAGTCCTCCCACTATGAACTGAACTGTTCTACTAGGTAAATATCTATACAGTGCATGGTCAACTATTCTTTTGAACTTGTGCCATAGTTCCTCTAGATGCTCCTGATCCATGCTGAAAGCTTAAAGTTCCTCCTGCGATATGACACTACTGATGTTTTTTATCTAATTTACTCAACATATCTTTCTGCTCGTTGTAGTTGTCCTTTGTACTTTGGAAATCATTGTTGCTACAACCACATCAGTTCACTGACATAAGTTTCTTTGTCAACATCCTCAGAGAGATCAGGTCTGTTTGCTGTCAGCAGATCCAATGTATTTCCATCGTGAGTAGGGTTCCTAACTATCTGTTCTAGGTAGTTTTCAGAGAAGGCATTTAGTGAAGTTTTGCAGTATGTCTTATCATGCCCACCATTTACAAAATTGTAATTTTTGCAGTTAGTAATTGGACCATTAAAGTCTCCACCAATGATTACAGTGTGATTAGGGAACTTGCATACAAGTGAATTGAGGTATTCTGTGGAGTTTTCAGTTGCACCAGCAGATAAGACTGGTGGGTGATAGAAGGATCCAATTACCATTTTATGCCCATCGCTGATACTGAGCATTGCCCAAACAATCCCACATGCAGCTTCAGACTTTGTCTTGGTGGATTTGATGGTTTTTGTCTGTTGTGACATACACCACCACCTCCTCCTCCTCCTCCTCCTCCTCCTCCTCCTCCTCCTCCTCCTCCTGGGCTCAACATTTTGGTTGCTGGGAAAAAGCTTGACAGTCCTGAGTTTCTGAGCTGGGGACTGGTGAGTGCCATCAGTCCTCTGTTACTGTAAGTTCTGGGCATGCTTCAGTGACAACCCTGCATTGCAGATCTGGAATGTTGTGTGTTTGGAGAATGGGGGCCTTGGCTTCACCACCTGGACTGCCAGGAAGGTACACACCTCAAAAAAAAAAATCTTAACCTCATGGTGTGCTATGTGCTGGTGAGGTGAATGACTGTTGAGGAACAGTCTCCAATGGGCAACCTATTGGCTGCCTGCTGCCCTACAGCTGTATAATGCTTTCTCAGGCATGCAGGGCTCTGCCTGGGTTGATGGTTGTTTCTCTAGCATCTGCTGGGATCCCTATGGAACAGGTGTACCATCAGATAGTACCTATGCCCACTCATCAGAGAGAGCTTGGTTGGCCAGTCCTCCCAAAAAGAAGTCTGAATCATAGTAACAGGGCATTAGTGTGCACTAACACTTTCATTGTAATCAGGAGAACAGGAGGAACATTTGAGAAGGCCTTCCATTTCTATATTCTCAAGGAAAGGAAAGGTATTGCTTGGTCCAAAAAAAAAAAAAGTCAAATAACTATGTAAAGAAACACTTCTAGTTGAAACTGCTAATTCAACCCAGGTATCTAAGCTTCCGGGATGTAAGGCCTTAGATGAATACCCACTAGAGGCCTTAACTTTAGTGAGGGTGTTGTTACTTGCTTCAATATAATGAAGGCAGAGCCCAAAGCTACACAAAGAACAGAAAATTATGGGCATTATGGAAGTGCAGAACCATGTGAGCTGAGTCAATGGCAAGTTGGAAAAATCTGCAAAATTTATCCTAGCATTTAGTACTCCAGAATTACCTGAACATAGCCATGCAGGCTATATCTGCCTCGAGGTTTGTCCATTTGTTCCTAACCCAGAGCGATGCTAAAATTTGGAAGAATTTGGCTGTACTTCTATGGGATGTAATGGGACTGCTACATGTGGCCATTGCTGAGGCTCAGCTCACAAAACAGGCAATTATTGTATACTTCTTGCAAAATATGTGAACTGCTCCAAGGATCACCCAGTGTGGAGCAAGAAGTGCAAAGTTTTACAACAGGGAATGGAAAATTCAGGAGTTGAAAGTCAATGGAAGCATACCCTATGGTGAAGCTATAAAAGCTTTCAAAGCTACGCAACCTCATGTTCTTGCTACTTCTTTCACGTGAGCCCTTAAGATGCCAATCGCTGAGTGTGATGCCTCTACACAATCTTGGACCACAGATTAAAGTATGAGCTCATGCACTTGTTGGAGAACCTGTGGGGGAAACACTCCAGTTGAAACTAAAGTCTTCGAAAGCCATCAGCAGTGGGCGTCACCACCTAAGGCACATACCACTACCCACCATCAGAAGCGAACTAAGCCATACCTCTAACCCATCTGCAAAGAAAAAAAGTCATTCAAAAAGTAATTCAAAGTCCAAGAAAGTGGTAGCTAAACCTTCAGATTGGTGATCTCTCTCCCTCTCTGGTGGGAACTAAGCTTTGGAAGATATGGCCTTCCGGTCACAGGAACCAGAGAGCTGAGAACTGGCTAACATTCCCCCTGATCTCTCCGGCAAATCACCTCTGAAGGAGAAAGAAAATACCAACCATCACTAAACAATGGCTGCCACAGGGACTTCGGCATTGCAGTTGTATTTAAATCGATACCGCTCACGTTTGGAAGAATGACAGCTCCTGGTCCAGGAGAAACACTTCTGCATCTGCTTACAAGATACTCATTTTGAAGTCGCAGACACATCAGCATTATGAGGTTACCACCCCTACAGGAAAGATGATGATACTGGAGGCAGAGCTAAAGGTGGAGTGGCTGCTCTCGTTCATAACAGATACCCCTCCTCTCCTATCCCTCTTACCACGACCATGGCAGTAATTGCTGAGAAAGTTCTCACACCTTTTAATATCACAACGTGTTCTTTGTGCCTTCCTCCTAATGATGATTTGGTTGCAAACATACTGACAGAACTTTTCAGGCACTCCCACACCCATTCCTCATGGGGGACTTGTAGGGCTCACCTACCAACTGCTCCAGGGGTCAGATGATCTAGCGATTCATCCGTTATGAGAATATCTGCTTTCTGAACTTGGGTCAGATGACGCACTTTTCCACAGATCCAATGTCTTTTTCAGCCATTGACCTTTGTTATTGTTCCCCAGCTGTTGCAGACTGAGTTCAGTGGGAAGTGGCTACAGATTCACATTCCAGTGACCTCTTCCCAGTGTGGATCTGTCTGCTGACAGTGGCTGACAGGAGACCACGCAGATGGATGATGGGAAGGACAAATTGGTTGCAGTATAGTTGATAGGCTATTTTTGAACAAAAGGATTGTGCACAGGACACAGTGGCCCATATCAGTTGTGAGATCCAATCAGCTGCTGCAGAGTCTATCCCCCAGTCTAGTAGCCACCTCAGATGATGACCTGAGCCTTGTTGGAATTAAGACTAGACTGGCAATCAGGGCCAAATGAACAGCTCCACAGAACTTCAAACACCATCCAAGTACAGGAAACCTTCATGCCTACAGATCTGTGAGAGCACATGCGAGGTGAGTGATAAAAGAACAGGTCTTCCTGGAAGGAATTCTCGACTTCCATTAATTGGTCCACTTCCACTGTGCAAGTTTGGGACTCAGTAAAGTGGATTTCAGGCAAGCGCAGTCCCCTTACGGGCTTGTCAAGGAATTTGGTGTTGATAGACATGACAAACCATGGCTCAGGTTTTAGCTGAAAACATTTTTAGTGTCACCAAGTCATCCAGACAAGCTCCTGTTTTTCAGGTGTTCCATAGGATTGCAGAGATGAGGAAATTCAATTTCTTGTCACGTAATGAAGTCCATAACCTTCTGTTTTCCATGTGGCAACTGGAATTAGCTTTATCTGTAGCCAGAGACACAGCTCCAGGACGTGATAAGATCCACTATGCCAGGCTTTGTCATCGGTGCTCTGAACTGAAAGGATGTCTCCTTTGTTGTTTTAGTCAGATCTGGTTTCGTGGACACTACTCCATGAATTTGAAGGAGGCAATATTAATTCCATTCTGGAAACCAGGCAAAGACCTTAGTGCCCCTAACAGTTACTGGGGTGTAGTCCTTATAAGTAGAAAGACTCTTGAACGCATGGTCAACTGCCGCCTCCTCTGGTTGCTTGTGTCGTGAGGTCACCTGATCCCCTACTGCTGTGATTTCATGCACTACAATTCCACTCTTGACAATCCAAATTTACTGGAGACAGCGATACAGGACTCCTTCTTATACTGAAACCATTTGGTTTGAGACTTTTTAAACCTCCAGAAAGTATGAAACTTTTTGCAGGCACAACATCCTTTGCCAACTTCATGAATGGGGACTACATGGACATCTGCCACTTCTTATCCAGTTCTTTCTTGAGGACTGGCATTTTTGATACCACATTGCAAATGCCTCGGCTGACTAATATGTTAAAGAGAATTGTCATGCTAGGCAGTATACTCAGTGAAATTTCGTGGCAGATTAAAACTGTGTGCCGGACCGAGACTTGAACTCGAGACCTTTTCCTTTCGCGTGCAAGTGCTCTACCATCTGAGCTACCCAAGCATGACTTATGCACACTCTGCTGCAGAGTGAAAATCTCATCCAGTGTACTCATTGTCACACCGTTCGCCATCACTGTCAGTGGCATTTCCTCCACAGCCAGGAGAACTGTCAAATACTCTTTGTTTGTGGATGACTTCGCAATCTTCTACTCTTCCTCTGGTCTTACAACAGTGATGATGCAGCTGAAAACCTGAACCAGGACTACTGGTTTTTGATTATCACCAGAGAAGACTAAACATGCCTATTTAACTGTCCTTAAAGTTTTAACCAACCTGTATTCACAATGAGGGACAATATTTTACGTTTTCAAGAAACTGAGCGCTTTTTGGGTTTATTATTTGACTCAAAGTTAACTTGAAAGACATATGATCAAAGGGATTCCAGTCATTGAATACTTTGAAATGCCTTAGTGTACAAATATGGGCGGCTTGACAGATCCTCCCTCTTGCAGTTTTATACGGCATTTGTTCAATCACTTTTAGTTTACGGCAGCACGGTCTATAGATCAGTCCTTATTTCCTATCTCAAGGTGTTAGATGCTGTCCACCACGAGGATAATCTGATATTGACTGGAGCCTTTTGGACCAGTCCATTTCAGTCTCTCTGGATTTGGCTTGACAGGTGCTGAAAATCTCTGTGTCCCAACTTTGGTTTCATCCATTTTAAGCACATACCACAGTTTTATCATTGTTTATACAGATGGATCACAGCAAAAGAATGTCTTCGGTTGTTTTGCTGTTTTCCCTCAATGGGTTTTCAAAGTGTGTCTTCCAGAATAATTCACAAATTATGATGCAGGGTTAAATGATATTCTGATGGCACTGAAGAGGATACAGACATCACCGTACAAGGTTTTTTGTCTGTTTCGACTTGCTTAGGTTACTACAAGCACTTCACCAAATGTATCTGGAAATCGTGAAGACCAGTTGATTCAACACATCCATGACTCACTATAGTGATGCCAACACTGTGGCAAGGAAGTGATAATTTGCTGGGTACCTGGCCACATTATGATACAAGGAAACTACTTGGTCAACAAAAGCCACTGAGGATTCATGTTAGAATGCTGCTGTTCATCAGTGTCCCATTTTGTTGCATGCCATAATCTCATTTTCTGACAAATGCATCATGTGTTAGTAGGAGACTAAATGGTTGCATGTGACACAAAACAAACTTTTTTTTTTTTTTTTTTTGGTCATCTGTCTTCTGACTGGTTTTATGCCGCCCATTGCAAATTCCTCCTTTGTGCCTACCCCTTCATCTCAAAGTAGCGCTTGCAAGCTATGTCCTCAATTATTTGTTGGATGTATACCAATCTCTGTCTTCCTCTACAGGTTTGTCCTCTACAGCTTCCTCTAGTACTATGGAAGTAATTACCTGATGTCTTAACAGATGTCTTATTATCCTGTCCCTTCTCCTTTTAGTGTTTCCCATGTATTCCTTTCCCCTCCATTTCTAAGCATAACCTCTTCATTCCTTACCTTATCACTCCACATAATACAAAATTGTTGAGGCTTTCGTGGCCACTTGTTGACAAACTGCCTATTGGCTTCTGTCTTGGGTTCTTCGGCCGACGTTCATCTAATGATTTTTCTGACGTTTCGCCAGCACGAGTGGCTGGCATTGTCAAAGCTTCACCCTCCATTGCTGGTGGTGAACTGGAGCCGAGCTCGCGGGCACAGGCTATATGTACCTGGCGCGCCAACGTCCGAGGGCTTCTCCGCGGTCATTTCCGGTGCGGTTCTCCTCTAGCTACCTGCGACGGTTGTTCGCTGCAGTACGGGAAGCCAGGATCCGTTGACCTTAAGGCTTTCCTCTTTCTTGTTCAAACTGTTCGCGTGTTTTTGTATTTCTACAGATTCTCTGAACAAGCGCGTGTGATAGTGCTTCTCTACAGCCAGAACTTCCGTGTCGGCGAATTTTATTACATGGTCAGTCTCATTCAGTGCGTGCTCTGCCACGGCCGATTTCTCCACCTGCCCCAACCTGCAATGTCGCTTATGCTCTTTGATCCTGGTGTTAATGGATCGTCCAGTCATTCCGACATAAACTTTTCCGCATGTGCATGGTATGCCGTATATTCCCGACATTGCAAGTGGGTCTCTTTTCTCCTTCGCCGATCTAAGACACTCTTTGATCTTCCTTGTCGGTTTGAAAATCGTCTTTACAACATGTTTGCGCAATATACGGCCGATTCTGTCCGTCACTCTGGGAATGTATGGCAGAAAGGCCGTACCCGACAATTCTTTTTCCGGTTCCTTACTTCGCCGAGGGTTGGGCTCTGTTACACTTCTAATATAATTTGTGGAGTAACCATTGCTCCTCAGGACAGTTTCCAGGTGTTGCATTTCTCGTTTGAGGTGTTGCGGCTCACATATTCGTCCTGCTCTCGTTATGAGCGTACTAATCATGCCTCTTTTCTGGCTCGGGTGGTGGTTTGACAGTTTGTGCAGGTATCGGTCCGTGTGAGTCGGTTTTCGATACACGCTGTGTCCCAGATCTTCGCCGTCCCTTGTGACCAGAACAAGGACAAGAAACTGCCATTTCTAGATGTTCTGGTCACAAGGGACGGCGAAGATCTGGGACACAGCGTGTATCGAAAACCGACTCACACGGACCGATACCTGCACAAACTGTCAAACCACCACCCGAGCCAGAAAAGAGGCATGATTAGTATGCTCGTAACGAGAGCAGGACGAATATGTGAGCCGCAACACCTCAAACGAGAAATGCAACACCTGGAAACTGTCCTGAGGAGCAATTGTTACTCCACAAATTATATTAGAAGTGTAACAGAGCCCAACCCTCGGCGAAGTAAGGAACCGGAAAAAGAATTGTCGGGTACGGCCTTTCTGCCATACATTCCCAGAGTGACGGACAGAATCGGCCGTATATTGCGCAAACATGGCGTAAAGACGATTTTCAAACCGACAAGGAAGATCAAAGAGTGTCTTAGATCGGCGAAGGAGAAAAGAGACCCACTTGCAATGTCGGGAATATACGGCATACCATGCACATGCGGAAAAGTTTATGTCGGAATGACTGGACGATCCATTAACACCAGGATCAAAGAGCATAAGCGACATTGCAGGTTGGGGCAGGTGGAGAAATCGGCCGTGGCAGAGCACGCACTGAATGAGACCGACCATGTAATAAAATTCGCCGACACGGAAGTTCTGGCTGTAGAGAAGCACTATCACACGCGCTTGTTCAGAGAATCTGTAGAAATACAAAAACACGGGAACAGTTTGAACAAGAAAGAGGAAAGCCTTAAGGTCAACGGATCCTGGCTTCCCGTACTGCAGCGAACGACCGTCGCAGGTAGCAAGAGGAGAACCGCACCGGAAATGACCGCGGAGAAGCCCTCGGACGTTGGCGCGCCAGGTACATATAGCCTGCGCCCGCGAGCTCGGCTCCAGTTCACCACCGGCAATGGAGGGTGAAGCTTTGACAATGCCAGCAACTCGTGCTGGCGAAACGTCAGAAAAATCATTAGATGAACATCGGCCGAAGAACCCGAGACAGAAGCCAATAGGCAGTTTGTCACTCCACATAATTTTAAACATTCGCCTGCAGCACCATATCTCAAATGCTTGATTCCCTTCTGTTATGGTTTTCCCACAGTCTGTGTTTCACTGACATACAACACTGTTCCAGACGTACATTCTGAAAAATTTCCTCCTCATATTAAGGCCTATGTTTGATACTAGTAGACTTCTGTTACCCACAAATGCCCTTTATGACAGGGCTAGTCTGCTTTTGATTTCCTCCTTGATCCCCTGGTAATTGGTTATTTTGCTTGTCTAGGTAGCAGAATTCCTTAACTTCATCTACTTCATGCCTATCAGTCTTGATGTTAAGTTTTTCACTCTTCTCATTTCTGCTACTTTTCATTACTTTCATCTTTCTTTGATTTACTCTCAATCCATATTATGTACTCATTACATTATTCATTCCATTCAGCTTATGATGCAATTCATCTTCAATTTCACTCAGAATAACAATGTCATCAGTGAATCTTATCATTGATATCCTTTTGCCTTGAATTTTGATTTCATTCCCGAAGCATTCATTTATTTTTATCATTGCTTCTTTGATGTACAGATTGAACAGTAGGGAGGAAAGTCTACATCTTGTCTTTCGCCCTTTTTAATCTGAGAACTTCATTTTTGGTCATCCTCTCTTATTATTCCTTCTTGGCTCTTGTATATATTGTATATTAGCCTCTGTCCCTAAAGCTTACCCCTATTTTTCTCAGAATTTCGAACATCTCGACCAGTTTGCATTGTCGAATGCTTTTTGCAGGTCAACATATCCTATGAATGTGTCTTGATTTTTGTTTGGTCTTCCTTCCATTATCAACTGCAATGTCAAGATTGCCTCTCTGCTGCCTTTACCTTTTGTAAAGATAAATTGATCATCATCTAGCACATCCCCAATTTTATTTTCAACTCTTCTGTGTATAATTGTTGTCAGAAACTTGGGTGCCTGAGCTGCTAAGCTGATTGTGTGATAATTCTTGCACTTGTCAACTCTTGCAGTCTTCTGAATTGAGTGGATGATTTTTTCGTGAAAGTCAGATGATATGTCCCCATATTCGTACATTCTAGACACCAATGTGAACAGTCAATTTGTTGCCACTTCTCCCAATGATTTTAGAAATTCTGATGGAATGTTATCTGTCCCTTATGCCTTACTTAATCTCAAGTCTTCCGAAGCCGTCTTAAATTCTGATTCTATTAGTGGATCCCCTATCTCTTCTAAATTGACTCTTGGTTCTTCTTCTATCACATCTGAAAAATCTTTCCCCTCATAGAGGCCTTCAATGTACCCTTTCCACCTATCTGCTCTCACCTCTGCATTTAACAGTGGAATTCCCATTGCATTCTTCATATTACCACCCTTGTTTTTTGTCTCCAAAGGTTGTTGGGACTTTCCTGTATGCTGAACTAGCACTTCCAACAATCATTTCTGCCGGCCGTTGTGGGCGAGCGGTTCTAGGCACTTCAGTTCGGAACCGTGCTGCTGCTACCGTAGCAGGTTCGAATCCTGCCTCTGGCATGGATGTGTGTGATGTCCTTAGGTTAGTTAGGTTTAAGTAGTTCCAAGTCTAGGCAACTGATGACAAATCATTTCTTTTTTGATTTATTCAGAATTTCCATGCAGCCTTTTTGTCTTAGCTCCCTGTGGTTCCTATTTATTTCCTTCCGCAATGACTTGTACCTCTATATTCCTGTTTCCCTGAACATTTTTTTACTTCTTTCATTCATCGATCAACTAAAGTATTTCTTCCGTACTCATGGTTTCTTCGCAGTTACCTTCTTTGTACCTCTGTTTTTCTTTCCAACTTCTGTGATTGCCCTTTTAAGAGATGTCCATTCCTCTTCAGCTGTATTGCCTACTGAGCTACTCCTCACTGTGCTATCTATAGCCTTATAGAACTTAAAAGTGCATCTCATCATCCCTTAGTATATCTGTATCCCACTTCTTTGAGTATTGATTCTTCCTGACTAATGTCTTGAACTTAAGACTACTCTTCATCACTATTTCAATACACTGTGATCCGAGTCTGTATCTGTTCCTGGGTATGCCCTACAGTCCAGTATCTGATTTCCGAATCTCTGGATGGCCATGATGTAATCTACCTGAGATCTTTCCTTATCTGCATGCCTTTTCCAAGTAGACCACTTCTTGTGATTCTTGAACAGAGTATTTGCTATTACTAGCTGAAATTTATTACAGAACTCAATTAGTCTTTCTCCTCTAACTTTCCTTGTCCCAGGCCCATATTCTCCTGTAACCCTTTCTTCTACTCCATTCCCTAAAACTTCATTCCAGTCCCCGATGACTATTTCATTTTCATCCCCCTTAATGTACTGTATTACCCTTTCAACATTCTCACGCACTTTCTCTGTATTTTCATCTTCAGCTTGTGGCATCAGTACGTATACCAGAACTATTGTTGCTGGTGTCAATTTGCTGTCGATTCTGACAAGAACAAACCTATCACTGAACTGTTCACTATTACACACTCTCTGACATACCGTCCTATTCATAATGAATCCTACACCTGTTATACGATTTTCTGCCACTGTTTATATTACCTTATACTCATCTGACCAGAAATCCTTGTCTTTCCATTTAACTTCGCTGACCACTACTATATGTAGATTGAGCCTCTGCATTTTCCTTTTCAGATTTTCTAGCTTCCCTACCACATTCAAGCTTCTTACATTCCATGCCCTGGGATGCAGGATGTTATGTTTTCGTTGATCATTCAGTCTTTTTCTCATGGTCACTTCCCCCTTGACAGTCCCATCCTGGAGATCCGAATGGAGTACTAGTCCAGAATATTTTGGCATTGGAGAGATCATGACACTATGTCAATTACAGGCCACATGTTCTGTGAGTACACACTATGTGTATTTAATACAGAGGTTTACATTGTCTTCTGCATCCCCATGACATTGATCATTGCTGATTCTTTCGCCTTTAGGAGCAGCTTCGTACTCAAGGACAAGAGAGTGTTCTGAAAATCTGTCGACTCCTCCACCCTCTTCAACAAGGCTGAGACAGCATCTATGACGACTGGTCATACAAGGAACGTCAAGAAAAGTAGGAAGATATTTTTCCTCAGCAAGGCAGACAGGATACAAATTCAAGATACTCAGCAGTCTGCAACAAATATTCGATGATGAGGATGAAGAGATGGAGAACAAATGGAAAAAATTCAAAGGCATCATTCAATATGCCCTAGGCAAGTATGTTCTGAGTAAGGTTTTAAGGGATGGGAAAGATCCATCATGGTTTAATAGCCATGTTAGAAAAGTGCTATGTAAACAAACAGCACTTCATCTCAGATTCAAGAGAAGTAAAAACCTAGCTGACAAACAAAAGCTGAACAAAGCAAAAATGAGCGTAAGGAGAGCAATGAGAGAAGTGTTCAATGATTTCAAAAGTAAGATGTCAACCAACCTGAGTAAAAACCGTAAGAGATTTTGGTCATGTGTAAAATCAGTAAGTGGGTCAAAATCATCTACTATCCTCTGTGCCCACACTGGCACCAAAACGGAAGATAACAGAGAGAAGGCCAAAATACTGAATTCGGTCTTCCAAAGTTGTTTCACCATGGAAGATCATAACACTGTCCTCCTTTCAATCATTGTGCGAACGTCGAAATGGCAGATATTGAGATAATCGATCTCGATATTGAAAAGCGGCTACAATTGCTTAGTAGTGGAAAGGTTGTAGGACCAGATGACATACCTATGAGATTCTATAAAGATTATGCAAAAGAACTTTCTCCCTTCCTAGCAGTAATTCATCATAGATCGTTTGAACAATGAAAGGTACCAAACAAATGAAAAAAAGTGCATCTCATTCCCATTTTTAAGAAAGGCTGTAAGACAGATCCACGTACTTATAGACCTATATCATTGATGTCAATCTGTTGTAGAATTATGGAACATGTTTTATGCTAAAAAATTATGACTTCTTGGAAGAAAATCAACATGGATTCCACAAACATAGAACATGCAAAACTCGGCTGGCTCTGTTCCTCCACGAGATCCACAGCGCAGTGGACAATGGCGCTCAGGCTGATGCTATGTTCTTTCACTTCAGTAAGGCATTTGACAGCATGCCGCATTGCCATTTAATGAAGGGGAGGGGAAAAAAATTCGAGCTTACGGAGTATCAGAACAGACATGGCCCCGCTGTGGGTCCAGGGGTTAGCATAGGCCCAATGTATTCCTGCCTGTCATACGAGGTGACTAAAAGGAGTTTCACACATTTCAGCCTCTATGCGATGGTCCCCTGTAGGGTTTGACCTCCATTCTTCAAAATTTTTTCAAAGAGCGAGCCAACTGGGGAAGGGCGCCTTACAAGGTGTATCTTGTCCATCATTTATTGACATCTTCAGCATACTTTCTAGTCATCGCATTGTAGTCCTGCCCATTCTCCATCTCGTGGGTGAGGACACCTTCCTGGGTGCATTTTCCACAATTCACTATGCACCGTTGATTTCTGTGTCGATGAACATGGACTACTTTGCACCTGATATCCAGCACGGTAGCCAGTCCGTAGTGGTGGGGCCGTCAGTATCCTGTTGGTTGTAGCCCCTTGACCACACAGGGATTGCTCTGCTGATGCCTGCACTGTTAACTCCCCACGTATACCAAGGGATAGATTCCCAGCCCCCTGGGGCACCAGGACTCCCAGTAATGCCCACCCTGACAGGTGGCCTTTGCTGCAGCTAGGTGGTGCCCATGGGGAGGGCCCCTGGTCAGAGTGGGTGGCATCAGGGCAGATGACACGCGATGAAGTGTAGTCCATCATCTCTTGCTGGTGGTGGAACACCAGCAGTCTCTAAGCGATGACAAACTCGATTCAATGCACAGAAGTATGACCCCAAATCATTCTCCTCCCTGGCCACACCATGGGAGGAACATCAGGCTAAGGATGGCAGCAGATCTTATTTGCCCTGGTACCTTGTATGTTCAAGAGCTGATGAGGAATCTTTCATGACGATGAAGCCTCTGTTTTTTGTTGAGCGTTGAGAGGACAAATTCAGGGAGGTGGAGGGCTTGTTGAAAATGAGATCTGTGTCTGTCTTTATCAAAACAGAGTCCTCTGCCCCGTTCATGGGAGTTACTCACTTCTGACATGCTGGGGAATGTTTCTGTAACCATCGAGCCCCATAAGAGCTTAAATATGGTCCAGGGTATCACAGAGACCTTCTTTTGCAGTCCGACGATGAGCTTCATGCCAATTTAGAGAAGCGAGGTGTAGATTTCATCTGGCATGTCCACTGGGGTTGGAAGGATAATCAGGTTGCCACCAGTGCCTTCAACTTGGCCTTTGAGGGTGATACGTTGCTCGAGAAGGTAAAGGTGATGGTGTACCGGTGTGATGTAAAGCCCTATATCCCTCACCCAATGCGGTGCTTTAAGTGCTGTAAGTTTGGTCATTTGTCTTCCTGCTGTACTTCCCACGTCACATGCCAAGATTGCGGACGCCCATCACATCCCAATACTCCATGTGCCCCGCCTCCCATCTGTGTCAGCTGCAGAGAATACCATTCTCCTTGCTCCCATGACTGCAGGATTCTTCAGAAAGGAAGGAAAATCATGGAGTACAATACCCTGGATCGACTGAACTACACTGAGGCTAATAGAAAATTTGAACATCTGCATCCTGTGCGTATGACATCTTACGCAACTGCTACAACAGTTTTGGCACCATCAGCTCCGCCAACCCAGGTCACCTCTCAGAGCCGGAAGAGTACACCTGCCCCCTTGACGGTGGGGGGCATTTCCGTCCCTGTTGCTCCTGCACCACCTACTTCAGGAGCAACACCCTCTCAATCATCAGGGACATCTGTCCCCATTTCTAATCTGGAGAAGCGTTAAGTCTTCTTTGGGTTCTATTGCTAGGAAGGGTCCCTTGGGACACTCCATTCCCAGGTTTCTTCTAGTGGGAAAGACGACACCCGCCAGTGTCTGAAGAGCCCAAAAGCAGCTGGTTGTAGGGCTTCACGCTCACCCTCAGTCCCGGACACTGAGCCAGTGAAGTCCTCCCAGCCAGGGAAACCCAAGGACCAGCGAGAGAAATCCAAGTACAAGGAAACTGTGGTGGCACCCAAACCACCGCTACCTACAAGCTCTGTAGCTGAGGATGGGGTGGAGGTTCTGGTGTCTGCTGAGAACCTAGATCTCGCCAGAACCTCAGACACAATAGGTATAGACTGCGTAGGCAATAAATCGGTGGCAGCGCGTGACTGAGGTGTAAACTGCCTCATTGAATGTTCCATGCCTTCCCAGTCTCAAGATATCATCCTCCAGTGGAGGCAGAGCTATGGCAACTGTTACACTTTACACCTGCTACCTGCATTGCTCTCCAGGAAACCTGGTTCCCAGAAATGCAGATCCCTGTCTTCCACAGCTATAAGGGATATTACAGGAACCATAGCGACTACAATCGGGTATCAGGTTGAGTTGGCATTTATGTCCTAAACTCGGTCTGTAGCTGAAGCTGTGGTTGTCAGAATAAGGAAGACGTAGGAAATAACTGTCCGCAATGTATACCTCTCTCTAGATGGTACAGTACCCCTGAATGTATTAGTTGCACTGATTGATCAACTCCCTAAACTTCTCCTACTTCTGGGAGATTTTAATGCCCATAACCCCTTGTGGGTTGGTACTACGCTCAGTGGCAGAGTCAGAGATATCGAAACTTTACTGTTGCAATTCAACCTCCGCCTCTTAAATACTGGGGCCACCACACATTTCAGTGTGGCTCATGGTAGATATTCGGCCATGGATTTATCAATTTGCAGCCCAGGACTTCTCCCATCTATCCACTGGAAAGCACATGACGACCTGTGTGGTAGTGACCACTTCCCGATCTTCCTGTCACTGCTCCATCATCAGGCACATGTACGCCTGCCCAGATGGGCTTTGACCAAGGCGGACTGGGGAACTTCACCTCTGCTGTCACCACTGAATCTTCCCCACATGGTAACATCGATGTAATGGTTGAGCAGGTGACTAGCACAATTGTTTCTGTGGCAGAAAACGTGATCCCTCACTCTTTAGGGTGCCTGAGGTGTGAGGTAGTCCCCTTGGTGGTCGCCGGAAGTCACTGAAGCAATTAAGGAGTGTTATCGACCTCTGCAGCAGCATTAGTGACACCCTTCCCTGGAGCACCTCATAGCCTTTAACCAGTTCTGTGCCTGTGTTCGCTACCATAACAAACAACGGGAGAAGGAGTGTTGGGCGCGATTTGTCTCCATTGGGTGGCACATGTCACCTTCCAAAGTCTGGGGAAAGATCAAATGTCTTTTCAGGTAGCAGGCTGTCCCTGGGTTACCATAAATTGCAAGTTCTGTACAGATGCAAATGTGTTTGCCAAGGGCTTTGCCTGAGCCTCTGCGTCGGAGAATAACCCCCCAGCCTTTCACATACTCAAGCGGCTGCAGGAAGTGAATGTTCTCTCATTCACTACATGCTGCAATGAATCCTATACGCCCCATTGACAGAGTGGGAACTCCTCAGTGCCCTTTCACATTGCCCCGACACAACTCCTGTGCCTGATCGCATCCACAGCCAGATGTTCAAACACCTCTCATCTGACTACAAGTGACATCTTCTCGTCATCTTAAATATCTCTGGTGCGATGGCGTCTTTCCACGGCAATGGTGGGAGAGCACCATCATTCTGGTGCTCAAATCCAGTAAAAACCCTCTTGATGTGGGTAACTATAGATCCTGGAGTCACGTGGCTTGCTGGCTCCATGTCATGGTGGCTTCCGCCAGGGTCGCTCTACCACTGATAATGTTGTGTCCATTGAGTCTGCCATCCGAACAGTCTTCTCCAGATGGCAACACCTGACTGCCGTCTTTTTTGACTTGCGTAAAGCATACGACATGACTCAGTGACATCACATCCTTGCCACATTGCATGAGTGGGGTCTCCTGGGACCACTCCAGACTTTTATCCCAAACTTCCTCTCACTCCATACTTTCCGTGTCCAAGTTGGTGACTCCCATAGTTCCATCCATATCCACGAGAATGGAATCGCACAGGGCTCTGTATTAAGTGTCTCTCTATTTTTAGTGGCCATTAACATTCTTGCAGCAGCTCTCAGACCCTCCATCTCACCTAGTCTGTATGCATATGACTTCGGCATTTTGTACTGCTGCTCCAGCACTGTTGTTGCTGAGCAGCCCCTCCAGGGAGCGATCCACAAAGTGCAGTCATGGGCTCTATCCCACGGCTTCATTTTCTGCCGCAAAGTCTTGTGTCATGCACTTCTGTTGGCATTGTACCCCATCTGGAACACTCAATTTACCTTACTGACAATCCACTCACTGTAGCGGAGACACATCAATTCCTAGGACTGGTTGTCGATGATTGATTACTTGGCTGCCTCATCTTCATCAGCTTAAGCAGAACTGCTGGCAGCACCTCAATGCCCTCCATTGCCTGATCATCGCAATTTGGGTGCAGATCGCTGTACGCCGCTGCAGGTCTACAGAGCCCTTGTCCAATCCAAAATTGACTATGGGAGTGTGGTTTATGGTTTGGTAGCGCCTTCAGCATTGCATTTACTCGACCCTGTGCACCACTGTGGGGTTCAATTAGCGACAGCAGCTTTTAGGACCTTTTAGGACTAGTCCTGTGACCAGTGTACTGGTGGAGGCTGGTGTCCCTCCACTGCAGATCAGACGTGCGCGACTGCCCCTCAGTTACACAGCACACATTCATAGTTCACCTGAGCATCCAGATTAACATCTACTTTTACCACCTGCGGCAGTCCAACTCCCACATCGGCGGCCCAGATTGGGCCTAACGATTGTGGTTCACGTGTGGTCCCTTCTCTCCGAACTGGAGTCCTTCCCTTTACCACCTCTACTTGAGGTCTATTCACATGCACCTCCACGGTGTACGCCTCGGACACAGCTTTGTCTGGACCTGTTGCATGGTGCTAAGTACTCCGTTAACCCCGCCACTCTCTGCTCTCACTTCCTCTCGATTCTTGACGTGTTCCGGGACTCTGAAGTGGTTTACATTGACAACTCAATGGCTGATGGTCACGTAGGCTTCGCATATTTTCATGGATGGCAAGTTGAGCACCACTCCTTGCCAGTTGGTTGCAGTGTTTTCACTGCAGAGCTGGTGGCCATATCTCGTGCTCTTGAGTACATCCACTCATGCCCTGGAGAGTAATTTCTCCTGTGTACTGACTCATTGAGCAGCCTACAAGCTATCCATCAGTGCTACCCACTCCACTCTCTGGTAGTGTCCATTCGGGAGTCCATCTATGCCCTGGGACCGTCCCACCATTCCTTGGTGTTTGTGTGGACCCCAGGACACGTCGGAATCCCTGGCAACGAACTTGCAGACAGGCTGGCCAAACAGGTGATGCACAAAATGCTTCTGGAGATAGGCATCTCTGAAGCTGACCTGCAGGGTTTTCCAGCTTTGGGAGATGGAATGGCATAACAGCACGCAAAACAAACTGTATGTCATTAAGGAGGCTATGAATATGTGGAAGTCTTCCATGCAGGCCTCTTGCAGGGAATCAGTTGTCACCTGCCGGCTACACATTGGCCATACGTGGCTAACATGTGGGTACCTACTCCGGTGCAAGTACCTACCTCAGTGTCGCTGTGGCTCCCAAATGACAGTCGTCCACCTCTTGCTGGACTACACACTTTTAGCCGCTCTGCAGCAGACTTTTAACTTTCCCAGCACCCAGCACCCAGCCTTCAGTGTTGGATGACAATGCCTCCAAAGCATCTTTATTCTCATGTTTTATTTGTGAAAGTGGGTTTTATGCTTCTATGTAGGTTTTAGCGCATGTCCTTTGTCCCTCTGTGTCCTTTACCATAGTGCTTTTAGGTTTGAGATTTTCAAGGTGTGGAAGAGAGGCTAGCTTTCCCTCTTTATTATTGTGGTTTGCCAGCCACTGTGATCTGCTTTCATGTTTTACTCTCTTCTGTTTCTAGTTTCTCTGCTGTTTTCTTGTCCTCTTCTGTGCCTTTTAGTGTTTGTTACCTTCCCTTCGTTCTTGTATCTTTTCATTTCTTTCCGTTTTGTGTTATATGTTTAGTCCATTTTATTCTCACACTTGTGGCATTGTTTTATTAGGAACAAGGGACCGATGACCTGGTAGTTTGGTCCCTTATTCTGCCTTTAAACAAACTGACCAACCAACCAGACCTGTGACTGGATTCAAGACTTTCTTGCAGATAGAACTCAACATGTCGCTCATAATGGAACTAAATTGTCAGAGGTAAAGGTAATATCCAAAGTGCCACAAGGAAGTATTATAGGGCAATTGCTATTCACATATACATAAATGATCTATTAGAAAGTGTTGGATGCTCTTTAAGGCTATTTGCAGATGATTCAGTTGTTTATACAGAGTAGCAATACCAGAAGATAGTAAGAATTTGCAGAATGACCTGCAGAGAATTGATGAACGGTGCAGACTCTGGCAGTTGAACCTGAATGCAAATAAATGCAACATATGGCTCATATATAAGAAAAGAAATCCACTACTGTACAGCAACACAAGTGGCAGGTTTTGAGCACAGAACTGATGAATTTTTTTTTTTTGCTGATCAAACACACTACCCCTACACCACTGGTTTAGAGACCAGTGCAGCTGCTCAAATCAACCACACAGGCATGTCAGCCTCACCACTGGATCAAGATTCTGCTTAGCAGGCTCTGCATCAGAGACAGAACTTTAACAGGTGGTTTCCTCCTCAGCATATTTTGGCAACGTGTGTCTTACATACTGATATTAGGGTAGCTCTCTCTCAATGGAGATTTGCCCACCATCCATACCAGTACTGATTCCAATGTTACAACAGTGCGAAATTGTGTGAACGTTCAGGCCTCATCCCTAAATTGGTGGGGAAGGGAGGCAGATTTAAATACCTTATAACCTGCTCCACAAAGGTTGTCCCCACCCGTAAGACTTTTTGTCAGGGCACTGATGACCATGATGCTGAGAGCCTCTTGCCTCAAACAATCATCATCATTGTCATCATGATATCCTTCTGATATACATTTAAATTTTTGCCATAAAATCTCACTGCTGTCAATTTCAAGTTTTGACTGGCTTTCTGTATCTAGTATTATGAGCATTTCACTGCTCTTAATGAGGTCTACTAACTCTTGCACTTCTTTGCAAATATCTGGCAGTTTACTATTAGGATTTTAATACTCTCACCTGTGGGGAGGCTTTTCTTTTGATCTCACACTGATACTTCTTTGTTTCCCACAGCTATCATTATCTGCGTTGGATGGAGAGTTGCCTAATCTAAGAAACAGTTATGTGCTACCCACTCACAGTCAGCTACATGAGTAACAGCCTCTGATGTGTAGCACACACATCCTATTTCGGGGGATCGTTCAGTTCTCAACCTTATGGCGCAAGTCCAGGAAGTCGCAGCCTAGCTTATCATAGAACTTTCTAAGTCTCTGGTTTAGTCCTTCCACTCCACTCAGAATCAGAGGGCCACGTTCAGTTGTAGGGACAATGCTGCAAATTCTGAGCTTTGTGGAAACAACATGCACAAAGCTGGTATTCTCAACCTTTTCTGCCAGTCACTAGAATGATCCAGGAATGACTTCAGAGCCCAGCTGACACTCTCTTCACATCCAATGTGTACCACAGTCTGCAATAAGTTGCACCCTGTTCCCTCAATGGGTGCTGCAATGGAATTCAACATGCTGAATGAGGCCCCAGGCATGCCCACTGAGTGCACCTGGTGTCCTTTGCTGTCCCTTACTGCCATTTCCCTGAGGCGTTTTCCATAGGTTTGAACTGCTGACAATTAACGGAACCTTACCCTTTTGTGTTTGCCTCCTCCTGACAACGGGCAGGTTTCCATGCGACAGGTGACGTTATTCGCAATTGGCCAGTTTCAGTTTAACTAAAAGACAGCATCTCAAACTTGTTGGTTTAGGGGATCGGCCCAACACTCTGAATTGTCTGTGGTCCCTGCCCACCCTGTACAGTATGCCTAGATACTGCCATAAACATAACACTCGCAGTTAAGTGGATGGGTAATAACAGATCCTGTACTTTCTGCTGAGGAGGCAGGGTCCACAGGAGAGCATAGTACTTGAGGTACCTGTGATAGACGTATCACGGATACACCACTCTTGGGAGCTCTTCCAACACACCAATTCGCAGCAGCTGTCAATCGTTTGTCAGTAGTCAGAGCAATTTCTAGCTGCTTACAAATGTAAACCAACTTGTCCCATGTTTGAGAATTGCATTCACAGTAGTGCTGCATTTTGGATGGTGCAATGTATTAAAAGGCAGTGGAAAAAGGGATCTACATTAAACCTGCTGATTATCTTCGAATCTGTTGAGCTAAAACATTGTTCCATTCCTTCACTTGTAGAGGTTGGTTCTTGAAGCTAAAATTTTTGATATCGTAGGTTCTTATGGTTCCAAGTGATGTGGTAACTCCTGATGAATTGCCTGAATAGTTAATTTTATTCTCTCACATTTTTCTAGATCACACTGTCTTTACAATTTCCACTTCAAAACCAAAAACTACATTGTTACTGCCAGAAATAAAAACACGTCTGATCAATCCAGAGGCATGCCCACTACTACTCCATTCTGTGGTACTAACAATATTCCAAATAATTTATAATTTTCTTGAAAAATTGATCTTTACCGATTTTTCATTATTTTATAAATGAATCCAGAAGTAAATTTGATAAATAACATCAGATTGGGCAATTATTAATAGGAATTTTAAGTACACCGGATATTTCATAATTTCAAATATTTCTAAAAAAAAAAGGTAATTTTAACTGTACATTGTAACAATAAAAATAATTTCTTTTTATACGTTTTAGCCTGAAATATAATGTATCATGTACAAAATCAGATATAACTCTTTTTCTTCTTTAAAAAAAAAGTGAGATAATATTAACCTTCTTACAAATTTGTAAATATCTTTTGGTATCACCTACTTCTCTTGAGGGAAAGTAATGCTAGAGGAGGGTGTCCCTTTATACTGTCCATGACACGTATCAGTAGCAAACTGAAAGAGTGGCAGTTTGGAGCCCTCTAAGTCCAGCTAAATTTTTGAACACCAGACACTGCAGCGAGCCAATAAAAGTCCTTTGAAGTGGTATCAGTATGTGGATGACACATTTGTGTGGTGATGGTGATGGTGATTGGTTTGTGTGGCACTCAACTGCATGGTAATCAGTGCCCATAGAAAGTCCCAGTCTTTATGGAGCCCAATCTAGCCACTGTCGATGATTATAGATGATACACACTCAGTCCCCTTTTGTGTCATGTAATCAGGGTGAAGTGAATTGTTTCTTGGTGCATTTAAATAGTATTAATCCAAAGATACAATTTACTGTGGAGACAGAAAGTAATGGACGGCTTAATTTTTGGGATGCTTTAATAACTAAATAGGCAAATAGGACTTCAGTTCATAAAGTATAAAGGAAAGATACATGTACCCATCTTTAGTTCCATAAGGATTCGGACCGTCATCCCAGGCCGAAGTGAGGTGTCATTAAAACATTGGGTGAACAGGGCTGACAAAATCTGAGGGCCAGTTTATTTTCGAGAGGAAGTAAATCATTTGTCAACAGCTTTTAAGAAAAACTAATACACTGATGAGAGAGATCGAGCACTCCATCATAGAAGAAAGATGTCCAAAAACATCCAACAACCACCACCATTGGGTGGGAAAGTTTTTCTTCAATTTATTTACAATATTATGGAGCATATTGGGAAAGTTCTGGCCACTCTTCAGACCCACCAAGCAGATTAGTGAATGTTTAACATCTGTGTGAGATTCACAGCACCCTTTTGCAACACCTGGGGTGTATAAAAATGTGTGTTGTTGTAAAAGGTTTATATTGGAACAACAAAAAGAAGTGTTAATTCGCGCTTAACAGAACGCAAAGGGAATTGTTAATTTGCTCTTAACAGAACACAAACTAACAAATCGGCTTTACCAGAACATGGTTTTTTAAGATGGCAATCACAAAATAAAATTTAGTGAAATGAGTGTGTTAGCTAAGACATCACATTATTATGCATGTATGTACAGAAAAAGCCATAGAGATTTATAAACACCACAATAATTTTAGCAGAAATGAAGGCTTAAAGTTGGATAAGGTATGGTGTTGGCTTTGTACCGATGATGTGACAATAGATTATCTTTGATTGAGATTAATGTTGTTAGTGAGTTTTACTGCAAAAGCATACACTGAGTAGAGGCATCCTCTATTTATAAACTGGACCTCCAAACCCTCGTAGCCAGACATGGCTCGACTCAGATGATGTTGCCTGCAGTTGGCAATGAAACATCAGGTGGAAGAATTTCTACTGTTCAACCATTGCCTCTTAGCCTGGAAGATTAATTAATCACCCATAATACTTTTGCATTATGATATCATATAACGTCCCACCCTCCACTCCAGTTACATCTTCACTACTGAATGTGTAAATCTGACTTAGGTTTTTGCACAGCACGTTAACAATATTCACAGGATTAACCCTCAACTCATTAGGTGTGGTCCTTCAGAGCAAACGGAAATTTTTGAACTCTCTCCAAGGCCAGTTGTGGTGGAATGCTTCTATGCTCCACCTAACCTCCTTAAATTGCCAAGCGTATGATGTTTTGTTGTCAATTGCATTATCACCTTCTGTGTTTATTGTTGTCATGTGTTACTGATTGGCATTGGAGTCTCCTGGACCATGCCTCGTGAACTACATACCGTATAGCCCAAAACGTGTTGGTGCGATTGTCATTTTTAGCTTTCCCAAGTTTGATGAAATTGTTAGTTGGTCTATGGAGGAACATGTCAGTGATATAGATCAAGAAATAAATGAAGACAGTGATTTTACATAAGCCAGTGACCACAGTTCTGCTATTGAACTAGAGTATCATTCGGAGGAAGAACTTCAGGAAAGCTGTGATGAGGATGTCTGTTTCTTCAACGAAATACTTAATGTGTTAAAATAAAATGTGTACGGAGTGGTGATACGAAAAAATTGTTCCTAGCAATTAATTTCAATTTGAAAAAGCTTTTTTGTCCCTATCAGGTGGACTTTTTATGTGCAATTTTAAACCCTGGACATTAGATTTAATTGTAAATTTATTTGCTACGGAGATTGTATAATTTTCAGGATGTAAAATTCATTACTCTAACAGTCTGTTTGTGTACTATTTAAAAGAACCACACAAAATTATGTGCTGTTGTGTGATGAATAGTCAAATGCTGCAGGCTTTGTTTAGTGCAGTAAAATAAACTAGAAACATTTAGACAACACTTAAATAATTGTAAAAATAAATGTTATATAGCATAAATTAAAAATTTCAAATCATTATTGCCTTGATCCCAGTTTAAACATCGGGCTCCCAGAGACCCCTCCTTGTGGTATGAAATGGAAAAAAATTCCCACGCTTCATGACAGAGCATAAGGGAACAATGCAGGGGACCTGCACCGCCATACTAGGCAGGGTCCTAATGGAGGTGGTTTGCCATTGCCTTCCTCCAACTGTAATGTGGATGGGTGGATGATGATGATGATGATGATGATGATGATGATGATGATGATGATGATGATGATGATGATGATGGGGACACAACAACACCCAGTCATCTCGGGGCAGGTGAAAAATCCCTGACCCCGCCATAATCGAACCTGGGACCCAATGCTCGGGAAGCGAGAACGCTACCACGAGACCACGAGCTGTGGAGCTCATGGCATATGTTACAGAAAAGTCACCTCTTGAGTTACAGGGTAAATGACTTCCATCTGTTGATACACTACCAAATACAGCAGCGGCCTCGTTTGTACTGTGTGTACAGTTACAATGCAGTGAGGCCAGTACACTGATGCTAGCAGTCACATACATGTTGTTATGGGTGAATACTATAGATAGCCACTAGGAGCAATACATCACCATGTTTTAAGTATGTTTGTAGTTGGTTTTAGGTGTATGAACTTGCAATAGTTCCCATGTCAGTAGTGAGGTGTTGGCTGTCATCAGTATGCTCTGATAACTGTTTGTGCCCTCTGGGAAGCTCTTCATAACTATATTGTGCTGTAAAAAATCATTTACACACATCATAGTGACAAGCTCAGTGTACTGACCAGAATTTGCTTAGTGAGCTACAGTGAGAGAACAGAAAGATTAGGGAATGGTTCAAGAATGGACAAACCAACATTTCAATTCGTCTTTGTGACAGTAATCTCACATTTTTGTTGGTAAGTAGTGTGGGATAGGGTAAGGATGACCTGCAAACATGGAAAACACTAAGGAACGCTCAGCCACATAGTTTGTCGATTGCAAACATAACTTGATATCTAGTGGGGTTATACAACGTGATGTCCAGTCAGAGCTGTGTGCCTGGCGCCCACGCCCCCGTGCTATCTAGGCCTTAACTCTCCTTCATTTTGGTTTCTCAGTTTTCAAGCAATGCTCACCACCTGCATTACATTAAATTCTGCTGAGTAGACAGTTAACTATTCAACATCCTTTCCAAAGAAACTACAATTAAATGTTATACAATAGTGTCAAGACTGTAGTGAAGTAATATTTTCAAAGTAATTTGACAAAGATGTGTGTAAATGATTTTTTACAGCACAATATAGTTATGAAGAGCTTCCCAGAGGGCACAAACAGTCATCAGAGCATACTGATGACAGCCAACACCTCACTACTGACATGGGAACTATTGCAAGTTCATACACCTAAAACCAACTACAAACATACTTAAAACATGGTGATGTATTGCTCCTAGTGGCTATCTATAGTATTCACCCATAACAACATGTATGTGACTGCTAGCATCAGTGTACTGGCCTCACTGCATTGTAACTGTACACACAGTACAAATGAGGCCGCTGCTGTATTTGGTAGTGTATCAACAGATGGAAGTCATTTACCCTGTAACTCAAGAGGTGACTTTTCTGTAACATATGCCATGAGCTCCACAGCTCGTGGTCTCGCGGTAGCGTTCTCGCTTCCCGAGCATTGGGTCCCAGGTTCGATTATAGCGGGGTCAGGGATTTTTCACCTGCCCCGAGATGACTGGGTGTTGTTGTGTCCCCATCATCATCATCATCATCATCATCATCATCATCATCATCCACCCATCCACATTACAGTTGGAGGAAGGCAATGGCAAACCACCTCCATTAGGACCCTGCCTAGTATGGCGGTGCAGGTCCCCTGCATTGTTCCCTTATGCTCTGTCATGAAGCGTGGGAATTTTTTTCCATTTCATACCACAAGGAGGGGTCTCTGGGAGCCCGATGTTTAAACTGGGATCAAGGCAATAATGATTTGAAATTTTTAATTTATGCTATATAACATTTATTTTTACAATTATTTAAGTGTTGTCTAAATGCTTCTAGTTTATTTTACTGCACTAAACAAAGCCTGCAGCATTTGACTATTCATCACACAACAGCACATAATTTTGTGTGGTTCTTTTAAGTAGTACACATAAACAGACTGTTAGAGTACTGAATTTTACATCCTGAAAATTATGCAATCTCCATAGCAAATAAATTTACAATTAAATCTAATGTCCAGGGTTTAAAATTGCACATAAAAAGTCCACCTGATAGGGACAAAAAAGCTTTTTCAAATTGAAATTAATTGCTAGGAACAATTTTTTCGTATCACCACTCCGTACACATTTTATTTTAACACATTAAGTATTTCGTTGAAGAAACAGACATCCTCATCACAGCTTTCCTGAAGTTCTTCCTCCGAATGATACTCTAGTTCAATAGCAGAACTGTGGTCACTGGCTTATGTAAAATCACTGTCTTCATTTATTTCTTGATCTATATCACTGACACGTTCCTCCATAGACCAACTAACAATTTCATCAAACTTGGGAAAGCTAAAAATGACAATCGCACCAACACGTTTTGGGCTATACGGTATGTAGTTCACGAGGCATGGTCCAGGAGACTCCAATGCCAATCAGTAACACATGACAACAATAAACACAGAAGGTGATAATGCAATCGACAACAAAACATCATACGCTTGGCAATTTAAGGAGGTTAGGTGGAGCATAGAAGCATTCCATCACAACTGGCCTTGGAGAGAGTTCAAAAATTTCCGTTTGCTCTGAGAGACCACACCTAATGAGTTGAGGGTTAATCCTGTGAATATTGTTAACGTGCTGTGCAAAAACCTAAGTCAGATTTACACATTCAGTAGTGAAGATGTAACTGGAGTGGAGGGTGGGACGTTATATGATATCATAATGCAAAAGTATTATGGGTGATTAATTACCACTGAAACCTGGTCAAATGTGTTACTTATGGTAGGGATGCTCAAATGTGATACTGCCCGCTGCCTCCTCTCCACTGTATCAATTGCAATTTCGACCGTGCTGTCTCCTCCAGAGATTGTCCCATGTATCTTAATGAGTGGACAATCCATGAGATCAGGATCAAGGAAAAGTGCCTTACCCTGTCGCTCACATGTTCTTGGCTAGTCAACAGGCCTGCATTTTACCATCTGGAACTTACAGTAACATTCTTGGTATACCTTACTCCACAAAGGACATGAGAATGGAGACTTGCAACATCAAGTTCATCACCATTGTTTATCCCCATCTCTTTCTCCTCCAGCTGTGCAAAAAGCCATTAAATTTTCACCTCCAGCAATGAAATCACCTGCTACACAACCAGCAAGCCAGAAAGGATAAAAGGAATACTCATACGAAGACTTCTATGTCCCTCCAGCCAACAAACATCTAACTCCTCATCTGTCAGCTGCAAAGTATCCAAGAAACAAAACAAAGGCAAATGGCCACCACCAACTATGTTTCTGCCCTGGAATCTGCAGGTAGAGCAAGGGAGAATACTGACACCTCTGTGGAGCTTCAGCCCCTGTGCCATGTAGCAGTAATTCTTCAAAGTCTGGCACTTGGCAGCCATCTGGGTGACCCCCCCTTCATTTTTTCCCTCCTGCCCTTACCCTGACATGACTTTCCTCCAATGGAATGTAAGTGTTAGGTCCAATGAGGAGGAATTATGGCTGCTCTTTATTTGCAGTGCCAATTTGTTCTCTGCCTCTAGGAAACAAAATTGCATTGCTTTGGCCACTCCCAGTTTTTCCAGTCCGCTTTGATCTTCCTGGCCAAGGATGGCATTCTACATCATGGGGTGTCATGCTGCTCATGCAGGGTGACGTTCATAGTCACACCATCTCTCTGAACACCCAGGTGCAAGCTGTTGCAGCCTGCATTTTCCTTCCTTGCTTCACCTTTTCTCTCTGTACCATCTACGTCTCTCCATCACTTTGTGTCACCTGGGCAGCCTTCCTCCAGCTTATTTGGCAACTCCTCCATCACTTTTTGTGCTCAGTGACATTAATGTCACCATCCCCTTTGGAGCTCTCACAGGACCTGTCAGATAGGTGCCCTTTGAGCTGATCACCTCAATCTTAACTGCATCTACTTTAACACTGGGGCACTCACGTTCCTTTCAGAATCCACACACACCTTCCCACTTGGACTTCACGTTTGGCACTGTCCAGCTTGCCAGTCTCCTTGAGTGGTGTGTTCTCTTTGACACATACTCAAGTTACCATTTCCATTTATGGACTCCTACCCCACCTACGTGTAAACCAAAATGGCAGCTTTTTAAGGCTTTCAGGAGGCTTTACTCCCCCCCCCCCCCCCCCCCCCCCCCGGTGCCCTTGGATAAACGTGATTTCCTCAGTTGTCATGACCAGGTAGAATACCTTACCCACATTATTCTTACTGCTGCAGAACATTGCTGTCTTCACATCTCATCTATTCCGTGCTGTGTCCTGGTCATTCGGCGGACTGAGGCATGCTGTGATGCAATTCGCCCCTGGAGACGTGCTCTCCACATTTTTAACAATCATCCAGTGATGGCAAGCTACACTCTTCATAAACAGTTGCGTACACAGTGTCGTTGCATTTTTCGGGAATGCAGAAAAGCTAGGTGCATTTGCCTTACTAGTCCTTTTAACAGTTCCATTTCATCTTCCACTGTGTGGGCCACTCTCCAGTGGCTCTGTGGGAGCAAGATCCATTCTTAAATTTCCTGCCTGACTATAGCAGATGATATCATAATGGACCTTATTGCTATCTCCAACACGTTGGGTGACTATTTTGTGAGGATTTAGAGCTCCACGCACTTTTCACCCTGCCTTCTCCATTGGAGTGGAGGAGGCTTGGGTGATACCATTCTTTTCTCAGAATTGTGAATGCTAAAATGACACTTTTACTATGGGGGAGCTAGATCATGCTCTCAATTCCTCCTGATAGGTGCCTCAAGACCAGACAATGTTTGTGTTCTGATGGTGCAGCACTCTTCTCTTGCGGGCAAGCACTTTCTCCGTCATGTATACAGACGCATCTGGACAGATGGCACATTTCCCAGACATTGATGTAAAGCCACTGTCATACCTACACCTAAGCCCTTGTAAGGACAAGCACCTTCCTTCTAGTTCTAGCCACATTTCTCACCATCTGTGTTTGCAAGGTGTTGGGACATGTGATTCAGGTCTGGCCGGTGTGGCGGCTAGAGTCTCGCAATCTACTAACCACTGCACAATGTGAATTTCCAACACACCATTCTGCAGATGACCATCTCATAATCTTGTCAACCCGTGTCATTTCTGTGGAAATAACACTGTACCTGCATTTTTTGACCTGGAGAAAATGTAAACTACATGCTGGTGGACTGGTATACTATGTACTCTCTACACATGGGACTTCTGAGGCCACCTGCACCATTCCCTTCAGGAATTTTTAAAAGACAACTTTCAAGGTACATAAGGGTTTTGGCTTGTCAAACCCATTTATCCAGGAAAATGCTGTGCCTCTGGGATCCGTCCTGAGTGTTGTCCTCCTTGCTGTCACCTTTGATACTGTTATGGCCTGTATCTCACAGGGCATATCCGGCTCCCTTTTCATTGATGATTTTTCGATCTATTGCACTTTCCCACAGACTGGTCTCGTTGAGCAGCGTCTTCAGTGATGTCTTGATTGTCTTTACTCATGGAGCATTGACAAAGGCTTTTGCTTTTCCACTGACAAAACTGTTTGTATGAATTTCTTCCACTGTCTTTACATCTTGAGCCTGTTGCTCTTCTGTCTGCTGAAACTGTGAAATTCCTGGGGCTCATGTTTGATAGGAAATTTTCTTAGTCCTCCCACGTCTTACTTGGCTGCCTGCTATACACTGTACCTCAATGTCCCATCAACAGCACTTCCTGGGGAGTGGATTGGACCTTTTTCCTCCAGTCCTACAGATCCCTTGTCCATTCAAAACTAGGCTATCGGTGTTCTTTTTATGCATCCATCTTACACCATCATGGCATCTGTTTGGCTACTGAAGCATTTTACGCTAGCCCAATTGAGAGTATGAATGCGGAAGCTGCTGAATTACCACAGTCATACTGGTGTGATGTTCTTCTCAACAGGTGCACATGGTGTTTGTCTGCCATGCCTGGCTACCCATCCTCTGCCCTCTTTTTTGATGATTCTTTTCACCACCAGTGTTAGGTGCATCCTTCTTCTGTTACTTCCCTTTTGGCTATTGCTCCAGCTGCTTAAATACATGCTACCTGACACTTTACCAACCTCGGCCTCTTGCGGCAGCCTGTGTTCACTCCAGACTTCGTAAGAACACTAATCCAGATTTGATCTATTGCACAAGTTTCTCAACCTTTGCACAGAACGTAGCAATAGTACATTTGTGTACACTGATGGCCGTCAGACTGATTGTGGTGTCACGTGTGCCTTTGTCATTTGCATTGACAAATTTCGGTACCAGCTTCCAGAACACAGCTTAGTATTTACAGCAGAGCTCTTTGTTCTGTATCAAGCCACGCATTACATTTGGCAATGCAGGCTTTTCAATTGTCATCTGCTCCAGTTCTCTCGTATCCCTTCAGATCCTCTGTGTGCTGCACAAGGTCAATCCCTTAGGGCAACTGGTTGAAGAAAGCTTCCACTTGCTCACTCTTTATGGAGATACTGTGATGTTTATGTGGGTACCTGGTCATGTCCGTCTGATCAGAAACGCAGCTTCTCTTGTTGCTGCCAAGGCAACAGACTACCTCAGCCTGCTAGTTCTTCCATACCATCTGATGATCTCTGTGTTGCCATCAGTCCGCAGGTACTACCCTTCGGCATCACCACTGGTCCCCCCTTCATGCGAACAAGCTCCAGGAAAGTCCAGCTGCTTGTCATCAGCCTTTGACAGTTTGGCATTTCCTGACTGAATTCCCTTTTTTTCAACCACTTATCTTCTCATTTATGTTTGCTGCCTGAGTTATTACCCATTTTAGCGAAAGCTGCACACGTGGTTGACCCTGTCTTACCTTCCATCTATTGTAGCAATACAGCAAATGACATTTAATATTTAGTTCAGGACCTCTATTGTCTCTATGGGAAATTTTGTGCAACTTTCTCCACAAGGAATTTTTCAGTTTTAACTGTCTCTCTTCTGTAGATTCGACTTAACGTGCACTTACTTTTAACTTTTTTTTTCTTCTTAGTTTTCAGATGCTCTGACATGGGCACATATGACCTTAGTTGTTCTTGTGCCCTAGAATAAAACAAATAAAACAATCAAAGTGTCAAGAATATACTTGATGGGGTTTCTAAAAACAAATTCAAATTGAATTTCATCAAGATTTCAGATGTGGAACCCTTTTGCAGCTTTGACTGGACTCCCTTTATGAGTGCTGACAGGAAATGCACAATTGGGTTCTTTAGAAGGGAAGCAGTGTTTCTTCATGAAAAAGGAACTATTGAACTCAGTGTCCATGACTTAGTGTGAAAAATTGAAGTGATTTGTGTAATTTGATATAACAGAACCCTGGAAATGGGGCAAAAATAGTTAATGTAGCTGATGTAAATCAAATAAAATAATTCCATTGGCACCTTTTGATCTGTATTTTCAGAACCTTCTTGCCCCTTTGTGGCCATAACATATGGCTTACAATCCTTTTACTTTAACCATTTTTTAGGGGAAGAATAAAGGAAAAATATGTGAAAGATGTACTTGGCTAAATGACATACTTAGATAATTTAAAAGTAAAATAGTTCATAAACTGCAATAAGATATTTGTTCTATTACATTGTAGTGGTAAAATTGAGCAAATTGGAATATATTTTGCAGTAAATATTTAATTATCAGTCCTTTGCCTTTTAACAATGACAGTATTGCTGAACAGCCTTGAATTCTCTGCATAACAGTTCCCATTGACACATGCACTGATGACTAAGTTTATTATAAATCAGCATTGTACTGTAAGTGACAGTTGCATGGCATTATTGTTAGCCATCTGCCTCCGGGCCACCCCTCTTACAGATTTTCAGGAAAACCAAGCAGATCTATGCTGATCTATCTTACTTCTTCATCACATTTGGACTTGTAGCAATATAACTGATTTTAATTCTGAATATTGTCTTTTTAATTAATAATATATGATGATTTGAATCACTAGCACATTAGTAAATCCACAAACCATTAATTCTTACTGCAAAAATGCTTTTAGTTTGTATAAGTTGTTAAGCTTGGATATATTCATTCAATGGTGTCATGTTTCTCTAACTAAGACTCAAGAAATTGAAATTCCTTTTCAAACTTAGTGAAGAGGTGGGACATTGAAAGACAGCAAGTACCATCATATAAAATCAGTGTCACTGACAGGGTTTAGATCTTGTTTTCCTGTCAGATCTCTCTCACTACCAGTTTGTTGTTTTCCTCCTCCATTTGGCCTCCTGTCTCTCTTCTGCATTCTGATTCTCATCTGAGATCATGAAAACTTTGTACTGCCTGTCCCAATTTGTCATTGGCATTGACTGAATTTTTAAAGATGATTTCAATATTTCATTTATATTTACTGATTTAGCCAAGGTTGTCTTCAGTGTGGCTATTGTGTGAGGATGAACACTGAGCAGCAACATACCTTCCAGCAGCAGGTCAAACATGTTCTTTTATGCAGTTCATATTGATGCTCAAGCTAACTGACTATGTGCTAGATTGCCATGTGAAATGTATATTTAAGTGATGAGCCTCATATGATTGAATTTTGTTGCAAGAAGAATGAAATAGTCACCTACTGCTCCAGTGTAACTGCGGTCGCAGGTTCGAATCCTGCCTCGGGCATGGATGTGTGTGATGTCCTTAGGTTAGTTAGGTTTAAGTAGTTCTAAGTTCTAGGGGACTGATGACCACAGCAGTTGAGTCCCATAGTGCTCAGAGCCATTTGAACCATTTTTTTGCTCCAGTGTAAACTTAGAGGTGGACTGTGTTGTGTCTTCCAAAATGTGGAGTTTCAATGGAGTAATTAAAACACAGTAGGATAGAAGCGCTCATGTCAAAGAATTGGATAAGTAGTTCACTGTGACTTTTCATATTAGAGCACAGCATTACACATACACCTAAAATTAAGTAGCTTGTCCCCAAGTTGCCCTGGAAAAGAAAGTTGCTACTCACCATTAAACAGAGATGCTGAGTTGGAGATAGGCACAACAAAAAGACTGTCACAAATGTAACTGGTTATAGTAGTTACAGGTACTCCTTTTAGGGTATGCAGTACTGTAGTCCAGTGTAACACAAATGAATATTGACAAATACTTAACACAGGTTTGTGTTTGCTTTTACTTCCAGTTCCAAGAACATTTACCAGCCAGGGAAAGTAGCTGTTTTTTATGCCGTGAACTGGTGGGAATTACGGGGACTCCCATGACTGCCCTCACCAGCACCAGCAGAATCAGCTTCAGCCAGAGGTTGGGTGAAATTACACATATGTTGAACGTAGAAATTGACAGAAAAGGAATGCTCTGTGAAACATGCTGTTCACAAATTAATGAGGTAGATGAGAAGGAAATGCGAGTAAACCAGCTGAAGGAAATAATTATACTCCGTGTGCTCCCCAGGGACCCTGATTATGGTAAGCACTGCAGATGTTACACAAATGAGTCACGTTATCTGATTTTTAGTGTTTATGATAATTTTGTCTTGAAACAAATTATTGTGATTTCAGCACATGGGAAAGGGTGGGGAGGGGAATGGTGTGATCATTCTACTTGAGAGTGGTTTATGGCTGTTATGGAACACTGAGTACCCTGCTATTTTGGCGGAACACCTTGCTTATTTTGAAGGTTAATAAATGTAAAAGACTGAGAATCCTGTTTTATTCAGTGATTTCTTCAATTTTAAATTATAACAAACAACATAGAGATCAGAACAAAGCAAAAAATCCTATTACGGTTTTCCAAAAAGTTTTATTGTTCTGGTACCCTGGTTGGAGACAGTAAGAAAATTATGAAACGTGTCCAGTGAAATGTTCTAAACAGCATTACTCTCCTTTGATTTTCATAACATTTACTCTTGTGCTCCTAAATCCAGAAATTTAGGTGTAAAAAAAAAAAAAAAAAACCAAATTCACAAGAGATGGCATGCAGTATGGCATCTGAACTACAGAATTCTTTATACTGTGCACCTAAATGTGTTAATCATTGGCCTAGTTCTTTGCAACCTTCATCAGAAACAGCTTTGAGGACTCGTGTCTTTGGCACACATTGCAACACACTTCTGTGTTATACTATTGTTTATTACTTCCACTATCTCTGAAGGAGCTGTGTCAGTGTGGGTTTTATCACAAATGTGTTGCTTTAAATGAGTGGTTCCTGACAGGAAACAAAATAATGCAAAGCTGTATATGTGGAATACGTACCTACTAGACGTGATGTTTCCATCCCTAACCAATCAAAATGTACTCTATACCTCACTGATTAGATCCCCCCTATTTACTTCCTCAATGTGTATGCATTGATTCCAGTCTTACTCCTCACTGCATTGGCTGTCTCATGTTGCAAGATTATTTACACATAAATGAGAAGATATTGCTGGATGTAGCCAAGCATTATAGACACATTGAATGTCTTTGGAGTGAAACATTATTGAGGCCTGATGAAAGAAATTTGACTTCTACTGCAATAGCACATTGAAACAACTGAATAGTGACAGGTGAAAATTTCTTTTGCACTCTGGGTATCAGTCTGTTTCCTTCCTAACCCAAATCTCCACAGTAGTGTACCCTATATATTACTCTTCTTTGCTTGCAGGTCTACTGTACTCCTGTGGGATATGACATTGCAGTGCATTTGGACTGAAAGGCCAATATTACATCAGGCATGAATATTTATAAAAGTGTGGTGTCTGTTCCTTTGGATGCTTATTTATTTATTTATTTATTTATTTATTTATTTATGCAGCATCCAATAGATCACACATGTGATATAGGATTTGTCATTTGATTACACGTAACACATAACAACACATACACATAATAAATGGACAAACACGTACAAACAGCAAAACAAATTACATACACATAGTACATAAATAGTGTACAAAAACTTATTACACAAAAACAAAAGTACGTGCTCATGATAAACAATTATAGATCATGAACTACGCCTTATACACAAAACGTATTATGGATGTTTAACAGATTTTCTATAAGTACCATAATTCTGAATTTGAAAACATAATTAAATTAGTTTAAATTTTTTAAAAATAAGTACAGGTTTCAATCCACAGTCTGAGACAGGTATTCATTTACACGGTAGTAGCATTTTTCCATCAAGTATTTTTTTTACTTCATGCTTGAAATTATTTTTGCCTTTCAATTCTTTAATTTGAGATGAAAGTGCATTTAAAAGCTTTATTCCTAAGTGGCTAACATGTTTCTGACTTCTAGTTTTTGCTACATAGGGAATGTGGAAGTCTTTACAATGCCTTGTATTGTGATCATGGTTGATGTGGACTGACAAGAGCAGCCAGTCCACAATAAGGTAGCCGATAGGGCACGCGTAACTCACGCCGTCTTGCGTTAAATCTGAAACAGTATAGGTGATGAAAGCTATAAAGAAAAGAATGGAGCTTCTCATATACTTATCTTTAATTTGTTCTTGTACATCTCTATGGTGAATACAAATGAGACTCTCTACAGATATGGATAACTGCGCCTTGCTAGGTCGTCCGAACAACTGGGGCCGAGTTCGAGTCAGTCTTTCGAGACCTGCCATGTGGTGGCGCTCGGTCTGCGATAACACAGTGGCGACATGCGGGTCCGATATGTACTAAAGGACCGTGGCCGATTTAAGCTACCACCTAGCAAGTGTGGTGTCTGGCTGTGACACCACAATGGTAGCTTGAGTTGGTTTGGAGATCGCAGTTATTTTTACTGATCATTTCCAGGCATTTAAAAATATATATCAATGGTATTGTCAGTATCTTTAGTTGTCTGAATAAGGGTCTACAGTGAGTTTGTGGTGGGCTGTGTGTCATGATAAGAATAGCTCTTTTTTGCATCATAAAAATTTCATTTAGTGTTGACCTGGTTTTTCCCCAAAAACGTATGCCATAGCTTACAACTGATTGGAAATAACTAAAGTACACCACTCTAATACATTCCTTGCTACATACCTTGGCTATTATTCTTAAGGCAAAACATGCTGAGCTAAGTTTCTGAGTAAGATATACACTGTGTTCATTCCAGTTTAAATCTTGGTTAATTCGCTTTCCCAGAAACTATTTTCGAACTGATTACAATTTTCAGTAGAGAAAAATCGTTTGTACTCCTTTTTATTTTCCTCCTCCTTGGGCATTGCAGTGAGATTAAAGGTTAGTGCATTATGATCTGATAATCCTATATTCACATTTGTAACTGCAAATTCATGTGTGACCATATTTGAGAAGATGTTATGTATTAGGCTTTCACTGAAATCTGTTGTTCTAGTGGGAACTGATACGTGGGGGAACATGTTGAAGCTTTTTAGCATGTATAAAAACTTTTTTACTGAATTATGGACCAATAGATTAATATTAGTCACCACAAAGAATTTTGGTTGAGTTCTCATTTGAGAAAGTGTTGAGCATTTCTTCCAAATTCTTAAGAAAGACTTCAGTATCTCCAGATGGTGATCTGTAAATTGCTGCAACAATTATTTTCTTCTTTAAACTATATAACTGAATGGCTACTGCTTCAAAATCCTTTTCTATGATTGTTTAGCCTTGTATCTTAACTTAAATTTAAGCTTGGGATTTAGATAAATGCATACACCACCACCTTTGGCATTTTGCCTAAGGTACTGACTGGTAAGTTTATATTATGTGTGACCAAAAGGATTTAAACTATATCTGTACATTATATAAGGCTCAGTCACAACTTCTGTGCATGGCTATGACAGGTGGTGTGGGCAGCCTATCACGTTAGGCTGCGGTCACCTGATCTCACATTTTGTACTCACTTACTCAGTTGTGCAGGACTCTGACACTTGTCTCACTCCTCTGTCAACACAGCTTCCCTTTCATGTCATTTGTCTCCTAACACTGCAGTCAGGTGTCACGTGGTGTAACTATTTAATACAATGATGTATTATATTCTGTACCTTATCTTCTATACTTCTTCTCAAACTCTGTTATAATTACTTTAAAAATCAAAATTGATGTCTCTGATGCATCACATTTTTATAAATAACTTACTATGCCACTTTCGACTCAACAAATTATTTATTCCCTTCATCATCACACTCGTGAACTACACTAAAATATCACCTTCATTCAGTAAAAAAAGAGACACAATAATTTTGAAGGTACCTCTTCTGTGTCTCACAACATACATCAGTTGTTGAACTAACTCTCCTTCGGCAGCCTATGCCTTTACAGGACAGTGTGGTGACACCACAGAATACTTATTACCACAGCATATAGTTTCTCACCCAAAGCTGCTGCGATAGCTGTACAGTGCTGAAGGTGCATACTGTCCCCCGATGTAAGTCACCACACACAAAATAGAAATAACACTAATGAACAATATCTGTACATTTATGTTTGACATGTTGTTTTCTGTTACTCTTTTCATGATATGTACATAACACATCTTTCAAAATGGCATTCATTGATCAGAAGTCATTGATATGTGCATCTCTTCTCTGGAGTAGTATGTACAAGCAGTCTGTGAACATGGTGTCCCAGTGAACACAGTCCAAAGTTATTTTAAATTTTTTTTCCGTATGCCATGAATGTGGATTTCTTTTCGTAACTATGGCTTATGAGATAGGTTATATCCTCAGTACAGCATTGTCCATGATAAAAAAAATACACAAATTTACCTTTAATTGCAGCCATAATTTAAGAGCATGCCACTAAAGTGTACATAAAGTACTTGAAAGATGTTTTCCTCTCTGTGTGTACAATAGTAGGCAGTGCACAACCACAGCGGGTACGGACACCAGAGGCTGGACCCAGTACTGGGCCTGGGGACATACCTACAGCAAAGTCACCTAGTGAGTAAGAGTAAATTTGCCCATAATTGCAGCCATAATATAAGAGCATGTCACTAAAGCAGTACATAAAGTACTTAAGATGTTTTCCTCTCTGCATGTTCAATAGTAGGCAGTGCAGAACCACAACGGGTACGGACACCGGAGGCTGGACCCAGTACTGGGCCTGGGGACATTCCTGCAGCAAAGTCACCTAGTGAGTAAGAGTAAATTTGCACATAATTGCAGCCATAATTTAAGAGCATGTCACTAAAGCAGTACATAAAGTACTTACGATGTTTTCCTCTCTGCATGTTCAATAGTAGGCAGTGCAGAACCACAACGGGTACGGACACCGGAGGCTGGACCCAGTACTGGGCCTGGGGACATTCCTGCAGCAAAGTCACCTAGTGAGTAAGAGTAAATTTGCACATAATTGCAGCCATAATTTAAGAGCATGTCACTAAAGCAGTACATAAAGTACTTACGATGTTTTCCTCTCTGCATGTTCAATAGTAGGCAGTGCAGAACCACAACGGGTACGGACACCGGAGGCTGGACCCAGTACTGGGCCTGGGGACATTCCTGCAGCAAAGTCACCTAGTGAGTAAGAGTAAATTTGCCCATAATTGCAGCCATAATTTAAGAGCATGTCACTAAAGCAGTACATAAAGTACTTAAGATGTTTTCCTCTCTGCATGTTCAATAGTAGGCAGTGCAGAGCCACAGCAGTTACAGTCACCAGAGGCTGGACCCAGTACTGGGGACATACGTGCAGCAAAGTCACCTGGTGCGTAAGAGTAAGAGCCCACTGTGCGAGGCGTGCATTCCTGCTCTGTATACTAGTGAATCAAATGTATCTGGACACCTATTAGTGGACATTAAGATTGTGTGTTCTCCTTTATGAGGATTTGACTCTTCTGGGGACACTCTGACTTTTCAAAATCTCTGTGGGTGGATGCCAGCCCATTCTTCCTTGATAGCTGATACCAGAGAAGGTAGAAGTGTTGGAAACAGGGTATGGAGTGAAGACGCCATTATAACTAATTCCTAAGATGATCCATTGCTTTCAGGCTGGAACATTGGCAGGCAAGTCTTCTTCAGGAATGCCACTGGTTATAAGCCTTTGGCTAGCAATGCTGATTCATGAGAGGCACCATTGTTGAGCTGATCAAATCAGTCATTGTCTGTGAACTGTTCCCCTGCTGTGTATAGTACACAATACTGTCAAATATATACTTACCCTTCTGCATTTATCATATCCTGAAGTGCAATAAGGGGAGAACAAGTTAAGGAGGAGAAATTGCATATTGTTACAATGCCTGCTCTGCACTGCATTGTTGGCAGTAGAGAAAATGGCAGATAATGTTCACTTACTAGTCACCACATCCAAATTCTTCCGTCAGATAGCCACGGAGTATAGCACTGTTCATCACTCCAAATCTCATTTCCTCTCGTCCACTCTCCAGTAGTCATAGATTTTTATGCTACACTCAGTGTGGCTTTATGTTGAACAGAAATATGTTGTTTCCAGAAGCTGCTCAGTCAATGTAACCAGTTTTTCTAACTCCCTGTACACAGCCATTTCCTTAGGGGGCTCCTAGCTGCACTTCAAAACTGAAGAGTGACTGCAGCAGCTAATAGCAAGCTGGTTTTTACTATTTCCTACCGCAATGCAAGAAGCACTTGTCCATCAGCATACTGTATGTGCCTGGACTTCATTTAGCATTGGCTGTTCCTTCACATTTCCACTTAACTGGCACATCACGGACAGCTTACTTTTGAAGGTTTGGAAGGGCTGAAATGCATCCCTGTATTAATTATTCAGGTGGAATGCAAAGACAAGTCCATGTTCAGTGTACTCAGATCCCTGACTGATGAATTCTGCTTACAAAACAGTATTACCTGCCACTTCCTATAATAGTAGATCCACCTCTCATTGAAGTAAAGTGCTCAGTTCCCTGTTACATAAGGGTGCCCAGGTATTTTGATTGGATAGTGTGTTGATAGTTCTTATCTATGTTATTTCTGCAACCCCTTAGTCAGTCCACCATACACAATTGAATTAGAATCCAGAAATCATAATATATTTTATTATAATTAAGTCTTTGAACATAGAGAACTTTGATTTGGGGCAGGTAGTTACTGACTTACAGAAATACAAAGTTTGCTTATATAGCAGTGGGAATACATGTGCTGAGAATTACTGGGAGGGAAAAGGAAACAGACAAATGGACAGGGAACAGACAGGAGTTGGAGACATAGTGGGAAGGTAGTGGAGATGAGAGATACATGTAGTGAGCGAGGGAGTGAGTGACAGATAGGATGAGACAATTACATGCTCCTATCCTAGAGAGGTGAGTGGGAGGAACATTGAGGTGACAGTCTGGTGCGAGGCATTAAGTGGATATCAGTCTACATGGACTACAAGCAGCAATGCCTGTAGCTTGAGACCAGAATACCAGGAGAAGATGGGGAAGAGGCTTAATCAAACAGTGGGACTCCAATGAATGAAGATTTGAGTAGAAGGAGCTGAGGATGATTTGTATTTCAAAACTGAACATTTATGTACATCCTATTAGGGTAGTAACTTAAATGAAATATTGGGGTGTGAATCTAGTTCATAAATGGCCATAGCTGATACGTTCAGCACTACCATATGAGTTACTTGATACTAACATTTTCAGTGGCTCCCTTGATCTTTCTGTGATCAATCAGACATAAAGGTCCTGCCAAAATGTTTGTTTAAAAGTTTTCACAACCATAGGAATTTCCCATTTCATTGCATACTGTGATCTGTTGTTCAGTTTATGTAAAATTTGAACCCAGAAGCTGACAGGTGATGCTAGAATGTGTTTTTTATTTGTTGGTACAGAAGTGAGTACAGTATGTTTTGTAGAAGGAGCTTCCTATCTTTTGCTTAACTGTGGGTGGAAAAGACAGTGTAGATACTATTTATTTTTGTTACATTATTTGCTAGGTACATACTATTTGACATATATTTTCACTGATAAATTATTCTTGAAGAAAACTGATGTCTGTGTCCTGTAACTAAAATTAATGCATGTCTTTATTAATGAAAACCATATCAAAATCGTGACTGTAGTTGGAGATCTGCCACAACAAATGTACAGATACTGTTCTTTTGATGTATTGTTTTTCTTCTTTCTCCTGAGATAGTGTACTGGAGACATTTGTTTTCTTTTTCTTATTTTGTCTTGGATGTCTCAGTAGTTTTTTGGAAAAAATTTTTACAATTATTTATGGAGCTGTCTTTTGAATTAAGGGTAGGGTGGTTATGAAGAATCCAGTCAGCAGAAATAAGGTTTCTGTGATCTACTTTATAACATATAAAAGCTGATCACCTCTGAAATGAAAATGCTGGGAGTATATTATAGAGTGGAAACAACTGAAGCACGTGCGACAAATGTGTCAATACATGTGGAGAGAATGGCTGATAATACGGTATCATTTTCTGTTCACTAGACTTGTCTCTGGTGCCAGTACCTTTGTTCATAAAATATTTCCCATCAAGACTTTCACTACAGTTTGATCCCAGACCAATCTGTTTGTCTTTCTGTCTCACCTCTCTACAGGGAGTCCAGCAGGGAGCTGCCTTGCCCCATCTGCCACACATACTCGTGGTCATATGTCCCACCTAATGTGGATGATCCATGCACAAGGAGAGAAATGTGCTCAGGTAGCCATGAACGTTAGAACTTCATTGCAACACAGAAGGCACATGATTATGTTGGGCAAGTGAAAGAGCTTCATAGTGCAAGCAACATAAAAATAGTCCTGATGTGCTGTAAGGTTGTCACTAATATGAGCTAAGCTGAGCACTGCAAGCTGCACTGGCGATGTCCTAGATTCCAATGTTCTTGTGCTCAGAGGAAAAGTTGTGACTGTAACAGCAGCCAAAAGTATGAACTGTCATCCCCATGGAGGAGATGGCAGTGCCATCCATGAGGCACACACCTGGAAGAAAAATACAGAAATGAGGCCATGACATCAGTAAGGAGGGATGATGTTGTGGAATGGTGCAGGCAGAAAGACACCAGGATAAAGGAATGAAGTGACACAAGACATTTGAACATGGAGCAAAACCATTCAAACACTACGCAGAAGCACTTGAACACAGAGATGAAGGCTACCTAATAGATCACAAGAAACTGGTAAAAAGTTTCCAGAGACAAAAAAAGTAATGAGAAAAGCACAAGAAGAGAGATGTTCCTGAGTAGAGAAGAGGACTAGAGTTTCATTGCAGCACAGATTGTACATACCAACATGCAGCAAATGAAACAACTTTTTGGTGAAGGCAAGGTAGAGAATGCCCTGATGCACGAAAAGATTGCCACTAATTTGAAAAATATTCTTGAAGCTTCCAGTTGAGCACTCTGTCTGTAACAACTGACAAACACTGCTGTAGGCACCTTCAGTGTAGATTGTACCTGCAATGCCAATATTGTGGGCTTTATTCTTATTAATATAGTCATGGCACTCCGAAGTAGATAGTTGATGTTGAGTCTGGAACATTGGTTGGCTGTTGAGCCACTGTACATTCTCCTACAAAGGCTGTGCAGTGGAAAAATACTGTTAAGTTGTCCAGTGTCAGATGTCTCCAGGGTGGAAACGATGCAGTGGCTGTCACTAGCGAGATCAGCTCCACTGAGTGCGAGTTTGTTTCAGGCCTGTTAACACACCAGCAACTGACATACCTCTGTTGTGTGGCATAAGGCAGGATTGTAAAGCACCAGCCAGATGCTACACCACCCACTTCCACCTCATTCCTATTATGTCTCCTAATCCATCCTGTTCCTATACCCATCAGATTTTCTTTCTGTCTCACCTGATTCTCCTCAGTACTTGTACCCATCCGTAAGTAAAGAAAGGAGTGTTACATTGAATGTGTTTGAGGTGGCATTTTTACTGCACAAACAGCAAAAATGTGGTAAGTGATAAACAATTTTGCCATTACTTTCTGTGGGGCATCTGTGAGAAAAATTCATGATAATTTGAAATTATTGGTGAAGTTTCCTGCAAAACACTAAGTGCTCTCATTGTCATATTGGATGAATATAATGTCGGTATATGCCTGCAATAAGTGAAGCTGCATACACAGGCATACACACAGTTCCTAACTGTTAAACTTGCCACAATGTGTTAACTGTGTAACATAAGACTGTATGATTTACTAAGTAGATTACTACAGGATTTTAAACTTTAAAATTTGATCAATAATTATCTGAAATGATGACAATAAACATTTATTTCTCCCTGACAGTCTCCAGACAGCCAGCCTGCAACTGGAATAAAGTTCTGGCTTTCTGGAAGTCAGTAATATTGATTGTCATAATAATTGAGTAGATTAGATGCTCAATTATTCACTAATCCATAGGCTCTCTAAAAAGAGAGAAACAATAGATTCTGTTCTTTGTCATTTCGTGTTGAAACAATCGTAGTTTATCACTAGTTTGGTTTACTTGTGCAGATAAAGTAGTTTTTATATTAACACGCAAATTCTATTTTGTCAATCAGGCCCTGTTAAGGAGAAAGGCACGCGTTCTATCGCTCAGGTGAGTGAAAGTAGCGGCAGCATGTATGAGACTGGCAAGCAAATGTGATTTTCACCAGTAGCAAATAAAGTTTGGTTCTGTGGCATGTAATGAACCCCACACTGCTTCCTGGCCTCCTTCCAGGGTGAGGACATATTTAATCAACTCAGAGCTTTGAACCGTTACAATACTTACTCCTCTTCTGTGCTACTCTGCACACTACCCACATACTTATTCAAATAAACTCCTTTATTCATATCCTATTCATCTCCATTCCAGTCACATTGTATTTCCCATGGCAGTCGGTTTCCTGACATCATAAACTTTGCAACTTCTTTTGCACTGGTAACTGAGATGCTACCTGAAGTCTAAATTACCTGCTAAATGATCCAAAACATTTCTCAAAGACTAATCATATACTGGTGCTTAATTTAAAACAAGAAACTCTCTTCCCCCCCCAGGGGGTCCACAACTCTTTTTGTGAATACGTGCGTAGCGAGCACGGGACCCCGAGCTAATGAGGCCTTTCTTCCTTTCCGGGCTGCATACCTTCCCTTTCCGCATCCTTCCCCATCCCCCATCTTCACCCCCTTTCCTCACCTCTGCCTCTTTCCTTCCCTTTCTCTCCCTCTGGGAGTATGTTTTGTGCCTACGTGTGGAGACAGACGCTCGAAACTGTACCAGAGTCTCTCTTCTTCACTTTCTCTGTTGGCAAGTCTTTGTCCTTCCTTTGTCCTTCTCTTTTCCTTATCTCTTCTCTTTACCCTTATCTCCACTGTGGCATTTGAGACCTCTCTTCTTTCCTTTCCCTTTCTTTATTTTTCCCTTCCTCTTTTTTCCTCCCTGTGTGTGTCTGAAGGCCGACCCACGCATTTCCATGCTTAACCGGTGACGGGGTAACGCGTAATTTCCCACCCCGGGTAGACAGGTAGGACACGTACGTACCCCCTGGTAACGGCCAGGCCCAGCGAGGGGTGATTAACCGAGCTGATACCTTCTGAAAGTGCCGATTGGTCCCTCCGTCCATTTGTTCACACCTCAGGTCACACCTCCCGACAATCACCTAAGGTGAGAGTGGCCTCAGAGAGGGTCCCCACAAGGAAGGAGTGCGCCATCAGAGACGCCGGTAATCATGGGGGATACTTTCGCAATGGTTTCCTCATCTTCTACTATGTCTGCTCAGAAGCATAAGGTCAATGTGTCTCGGCCACAGACAGTCCTTCCATCGATGCCACAGTTCCTTGTTGTTTCTCGGTCCGACAAAGGTCACGACTTCTCCACAGTCAACCCTTTCATTATTGAGAAAGGTGTTGACGCAATAGCAGGTCCTGTAAATTCTTGTTCCAGATTACGAAATGGCACCTTGTTGTTAGAAACAGTCATTGCCCTCCAGGCACAAAAATTGCTGCGTACTTCACTGCTACACACCTTCCCTGTCAGAGTGGAAGCGGACTGCACTTTAAATTCATCATGTGGGGTTCTTTATACATACTCCCTCGACAGATTGTCCGACGAGGGAATTCAAAACTACCTGTCAGACCAGGGCGTAACGGCTGTTCATAGTCATGAAAAGGGTTGACACAAACATAATTCCAACCCGTACTGTCTTCTTGACATTTGACAAAGTTCAATTCCCATCGACCATAAAAGTGGGCTATGAGATAATTTCCGTTCGCCCTTACATCCCAAACCCTACGCGTTGCTATCGGTGTCAGCGGTTCAATCACACCAGCCAGTCCTGTTCCAATCCGGCCAAATGTGTTACGTGTGGCAAGGGTGCCCATGAGGGTGCTTGTCCACCTCCTTCCCCTCGTTCCATCAACTGTATGGGTGACCACGCTGCTTCCTCTCGCGATTGCCCCATTTTTAAAGGCGAAAAGCTCATTCAGGAAATCAGAGTGATGGAAAAGGTGTCGACCTTTGCTGCTCAAAAATAATTCGCCAGTCAAAATCCCACTGTGCCTCAGACAGGAAAATACAGCACTGTCCTTGCCTCTCCTTGGCCAGCAAAGGAGGTGGCCACGCAGACTTGCGACCTCACCTTTAGTGACACGGTTGTCAGATCGGCAAGTGCAAAGATCGCCCGTTCAACCTCACCACTTTCGCCTGCCCACTCTATGGCTCACCCTTCATCGGGTTCTGCTAAATCTCGATCCCAAAAGTCAGACACAAAGACTTCGTAAAAAGAGCATACTCGTGTAGATATTTTATGTACCCCAACTTCACAACCATCGGTTCCTCCTTTATCTAAACATCATGTTTCCAAGAAGGCTAATAAGAAACCCAGTTCCTCTCCTTCTCTGCCAAGGCGTGTCTCATCTACAGCACCATCTGGCGGTAACCGCCCTCGGCAGTCTTCTGTGTCACCGAGGCGCACTGCTGGTGGTCGATCAACCGGCCGATCGCTGGTGGCAGGAGCTGCTCCTGAACAACCTATGGTTCAGGATCATCTGCCTTCGGCTGAATGCCGTTCCGTGCTGTCGGTCGCAAACTCTGAGCAGTCGTTGAGTTGACGGCAACCATGGTCACATTCCTCCATTTTCTGTTCACCCTATGTCCATTATCCACTGGAATATCCACGGCATTCGAGCCACTCAGGATGAATTGACCATCCTCTTATGATCCTACTCGCCGGTCATCTTCTGTCTTAAGGAAACAAAGCTGCGTCCCCACGACTGCTTTTTTCTCCCTCATTTTCAGTCCATCCGATTTGATCTCCCCTCTGTTGAAGGCACTCCAGCACATGGAGGACTTAAGATTCTTCTCCATGATACTCTCCATTATCACCCAATCCCCTTAAACACTGCCTTCCAAGCTGTCTTAATGACAGCTCAACTTCATCTTCATTCTCCTGATGTAATGGCAGTCGTCATGGTGCTGACAGTTCCACGGGGAAGTCACATTGCTGAACAAGAATGAGACAGCGGAATAAACCTGTGGACTGGGTGTTTGTGTTGCCATCATCATTTGTGAAAGTGGCATGGCTGGACCATGTAAAATTTGGAAATTCATGTGGATGTTGATAACCATGCCATTGAGAGCCCCCTAACCAGGTATGATCATCATCATCATGGAATAAAACACTGAAATCATCATGAACTGTGAAGAACGATAAAGTAATTAGCGTTATCCCACCCTGCAGAAATGCTGCATCAATCTGCACTAGATTTTATGCACAACAGAGAAGTGTGTAAAAGTTTAAAGCCATCATTTGAACTATAAAAGAAGACTTTGTGGTGGTATCCATTGTTCATCGTTACTATAGACATTGTGAGACACCTTTACCAAAGCAATGGGTTACACCATAGTTGATACTCACTAAACATGACAATAAATATTCCTTAAAACTGACAATTACCACTTACTGTTGTCCAACATACTTACTGATTGCAGTTGGGAACTGAGATGTCCACATTTTTGAGCAAATATCACAAGCACAAATGACAGGTACTCAAAATTGCAAACACGCATCGAAGTACCTTTCTAGAATGATAGCAGACTCACTCTCCTTCATACATTTATGGCCTGACAAACTTCCTAAAGTCTTCTGAAAATACTTTCCTCGTTGCGAAGTAAGTACCAAGTGAACTACTTCGAGAGGTCTACTTGTCATAGTGGTTGTTATGTTTGACATGTGTTGACCAGTAATTTGATAAGACTACCTTAGTTTACTTCAGAACGTGCATCAAAAATTTTGCAGTGTGATGTAAACGTAACTTTTGTCTTTTGGGATTTGCTTTCAATAATATTAATATAGGTCTCTGGTACATGAAACAGAATCGAATGATCATTCTTGTGGTGTACTTTCAGATCTTGCATTGACTTATTTGCCAGCTGCCATGACCATGGCAAACAGTCCTTTATCCAATAAGAGGTTTCTTTTTCATACATCTCGTTCTGTAGGACCGATACGTGGTACGAATCTTAAAGGTCATGGAAAGTGTCAGATAATGTTTAAGAAACCAAAAAAGATGAGCCATAAGTTAATGTAAATGCAATCAAGAATGTAACTCAGGAATCAGCTTAATTTTTCAAGGAAATCCTCAACAGAATAGGAAACTCTTCAATTTTGATTTAAAACCACATGGATTACTGCTAAGATGTTTGAATTCGTGTGATAACTTATTGGAAATTGATGCCACAGTATACTGCATGGCTTGCAGCACAAGATTCAAGAAAGTGTGCCCCCAAAGGCAGAATGGATTTCTGCTTAGTGTTAACTGACTGAAAGCTGCTAATTCTTGGGAATAAGCTGATATTGTTAACAAGAAATGACAGCAAAGAACGTATATTTATTGAGAGGCCTATGTCAGATTACCCAGATTAATTAACAGGGGTCGACAGGAGTTACATGAGCTTATACAAGTTACTGCCTGAATCTCCCATTTCTGAGCTCAAACATCCTTTCGGAAATGGAAGAATTACTCCAAAATATACCATCATATATCAGAAGTGAATGAAAATAAGCAAAGTAAACTAATTTTTGGGTCAAACTATCATATACTTCATATACCTTTCAAATAGTAATAATGACAGCATTAAGTCTTTGAACAAGATTCTGAATGAGTTTTCCACAACAGTTCTCTATCTAGCTGAACATGTAGAAATCTGAACTGTTACATTTCACTAATCTTTTACCGCCATTCTGTAAAATTAAAATGGCAGGTTTTGTTGAATTGTTTGTTAGAAATGGTAAAAACTCATTTTTGCTTTGATTTAGCATTAGTTTATTATCTACAAGTGATGAACCAGTGTTCGAACTTCAATAATTGAAACAATGCCAACATTTCCAAGGACAGCTATATTGCAGAAAACCCACACCATTCTGTCAAGGTATATAGGCCTCGATGAATGTGTTTTGTGACAGCTGAATACGCTGCCAAAGATACCATGTATATAAACACACAGCCGTAAACTCTGTTCATTAAACATTATACTAGTTCAGATAGTAGTTTGGCATTGGTGACTGATCAGCAGGAGGATGATCTGTGAGAATTTGAAAAGCACCTCGAGTCTGATATGGTTACATATTCCTTCCAGTGAGTGGAAGCCCAGTGGTGCACTACATTTTCTCACATCATGTTGAGAGTATCTGAAATACCCCAACAATTACAGTAAAATATGCATTTATAAAGTTTTTAACCTTGTATGTTGGGAAGGGGATGCCCTCTCCCAGGAGTTGAATAAGGTTAGGCTTCAAACCTATCAAGGGTCCTCATCCTCAGGACAATGGAATGTGCCAACTATTCAAAGGGAAAGGGGCTTCTTAAATTCTATGGATATTTATACCAGTACCAGTTTGACTTTAGGCTGTATATGGATGCAGACAAACTGAGCTCTTGGAAACTAATGAAATGCCTCAAGGTTGGCAGCAGAAAAAGCGGATCCAGTTTGTCTTCAAAAAAGTGTGTTCCATGACCTTCTGTGGATTCTAGAATAGGCATCATTACTTACTTAAGACACAGATTTCCAAGTTCCTATTTTTATTACGGGAGAAGTCAGGTAAATTCTAAGAACCTTGAGAAAGTATCATCCCTTTGTTCAGGTCAAGTAGAGGTAGGGCCAAAAATGTCTTAAATTCCGTAGTCATTGTGATGTGTTAAATCACTTTATCAAATCAGCAGTTTCCCTGGACTTTTTATCTGATGAACCTAAATATCAAGTCCCTCCAGCACATAGAAATAAACTTTACAGAGGCCTATTAAGTATGGTATATTCAAAAATTGCACCCCCGCCCCCCTCCCCAGGCTTGAAGAATGTTTCTTGCTACTTTGTGTGTGGGTTTTGACTGAATCTGCATGCTGTTTCATTCCAGTATAGCACAGAACTTTTCTGGATTAAGTTTGACACAGTGATAAATTTCTTTTCAGCTATAATCTTCTTACTTTCATCACTTTTTGACTTTCTGAAATACACACACGACATTGTGCCTGAAACAGGTTATTTGAAATGAAAAGAAAACAGTGACTGACAAACAGAAAAAGCCTGTTTGTATAAAGATCATGGATAACCTTTTTTTTATTTTTATTTTCTCCTGTGAATAGGCCATCTGAGGACCACATCCCAATTTCTGGTCCTCACTGTTTGCTGTTTCCTTTTTTCCATTACGGTTTCATCTGTTCACTACGTTTTTTTCTGTCATTCTTCAGACCATTTTGAACCAGTCTTTCTAGTTACCCTGCTGTAGAATCCTCATTTTTAATACTTCTTTCTGAAATATCACTCTGTTGTTAACATCTTCTGTTTTTATATTGTTTCTTTCTAAATGCTGTTTTTTACTTTGTTGACCCAGCTTGTTTCGTATTGCTTACCCCACAACTATTAGAAAATGTTACTTCTTAGCCTACTGCCTTGTGTTCAAAATAAATTTTCTGTATTTTGTAAATTTCAGCATAACTTTGTAATATATAACCTTCTGCTGTGTTTTGTGTTATTATTATTTTCATTGAAACTTGCCTTTTAAGAACTCCTAATTTATTTAAATTGTAGGTTAGTGCCAGGCATTCATTTTAATATAAGCACTCTGCCATCACTACTGTTGTTGTAATGCGTTACCTTTGCATTTCTGGAGAGGCACTTTTTACTGTAGAGGTCTTCAGTGATACCATATTGTTCCTCCAATGTATTCAAACTTCACTCTGTTGCAGAATTCTGCAAAGCACTTTCTTGGATTATCTTCCATAGATTTTTTTTTACCCCCTCCATTTGAACCACGTCTATTTCCATGGATTTTCTACCAGTCTTAAGAGTTGATAATTTTTTTTCCCCTAGAGATATCCTTAAACCAGTACTACTGGCTATTTCCTCCAGGAAATTCATTTGTGTTACAGCAGATGCCACATTTTTCTGCAGGTATAACAAAATCACCTCCAAATTGATTTTGATTTTTTTTGCTTCATCTTCCTAATCTTATTGCAAAATGTTGAGTTCAACACATTCTTTGTTAGAAATTATTACTATTTTCTCTAACACAGTATTAACCCAGATAGTCCTGAATTATTTGTTTTTCAAAATTGATTTATATCTTATCTACATTCAGTCACAATGTTGTAAGGAAGAAAGTAAAAACAATTTTGAGTATTTATTTTTATTTAGTATTTCCAAAAACGGGTGTCCTTCCAGATGGACGTCAGGATAATAAGAGAACATGTTTTTAAAGTATATGACATTGCACAATTAACTTCTTTTGGTTTTTATAATTTCAAATAAACATAAATAAATTTGAATTATGGGTTAAAACAGCTAATAAATAAAAAAAACCAAAGAAAATAACCTATACACATATTTTATGCACTAGTATGATAAGACAAAAAGCAACAAACATGAAGTGGTTCGTCACATTTTACACACATAGTATTTTTTTTTTTTTTTTTTTTTTTTTTTGTGGTAAGTTTGACATTTCAGTGCTGCTTCTTTTTTGTTATCTCGTCCATTGATAATTGAGCAACATATTGTTCTCTTCCATCAAATCTATAAGCAAGTTTTGCCCGCTTACTAGGACATCCTCTGCTGGTAGTGACCCTTTTGTTACTTTCAAGAATTGCAGTGACAATTCGATGACGAAATGTCACATGATCTATGGGTTCTTCGTTGTGCTTGTAAGGATCCCAGGCATTTTGCTCTGCAATGTCTATAAAATTTCCAATGATTAGGAAATACCACTTTTTCCCCTCTTACAGAGCATCTGTATAGGGATACCTTCTGGTCAGCTTGATCTATTCCCATATGAGTATTGTAGGAGTCTAACAATTTAGGTTGAGGCACACTAATCCTTTTATTTTGTACCCTGGCAAATCTTACTACAGAGCGTAGTGGTCAAAGTTGGTGGCTACAGTAACAACATTGTTCTCATTTCAACATACAACGGAAATCCTGGATGCTGAGTTAGAAAAAACTTCATATGATCCTCTATTTGCTTTTATCATTTTATCTACAGATGATAGAGTATAATTCTTAACTCTGTATCCTCTTATTCGTCCTGTTGCTTCCATGCCCCTCTCTTTTAAGTAATGTAGTAGTTCAATACTGGTAAAGAAGTTATCAAAGTATATTCGATATGGAACATGTGGAAGTAACTGATCAACATAAGTCATTACCACACCGTACCCCATACCTTTTGTTTCATAATCCTAACTACCTGTGCCAGCTCCTTAGTAGGGTTCGAGCCAAATAATACATCCACCACTTGTGCCTCCACACCAAAATTTGAATCCACATCAGATTGGTTTCCCTTTTATGAATTGTTTGCATCCGTGACTTCCGAAGTACGGGATCATCAATTCATCGACAGAATGATGCCGCATGTGAGGCGAAAATTGTTTGAATCCATCATTCGGCATACACAGTAATGGGTGCATTTTCCCAGAACGGTCTGATTTATCTAAACTGTCATTGTTGCATACATGCAAATTGGAAGAGATGAAGTCAAATCGATCTCTGGACATGACATTTGTTACAAGGTCACTGTGACTGTCTTTATCTTATTGCCAGTACTTCTTTCTGCACGACACTGTTACATATCCACTTAGCAGAAGTATTGCAATAACCATCAACATCTCATCTTCTGAACAATCACCTAGTCTATTTCTCTTGGCTGTGTACTGATTTGTGTAAGTGATCATTATTTGAAGCACTTCGTTATCAAAAAACTGTTGGAAATATTCAAACGGTGTTTGCCCTTTCTTCATTGCAACTGTGAACATTAGAGGTCATACAGGTGTTGGATAATCTATTTCACCACTTTTCCAGTTATATTTCTTGAGGTTTAGAACTTTATTCTTCGATAGCCTTGCTGGTTTTTTTGTTGTTGTTGTTGTTGTTGTTGTTGTTGTTGTTGTTGTTGTTGCTGTTTTTGTACTGCTAGAGGGTCCTGGAACACCATCAGAAATAAATGATGGTTTCCTTGTTGCAGTCACAGCATTACCATTGGTAGAAATGGCCTAATCACAAAGTGCAGTAGCACTGAGCTGACTTGCTGGTAATTTATGTACACTAGGATTTTCTTCAGCACCCAAATCTTCATGTGTTAAGTCATCAGTTGAATTCAGAGGAGGGCGTAATGTTACATTCACACCAGTATTAGGTATTTCCTCATCTCTTGATTCTAACGTGTCCAAAAGTTCCATCAGTGTACATCATTTCCTGTGAATACAAAATGACAACATATTATCCTGACGTCCTTCTGGAAGGATGGTTGAAAACATTATTGAATTACAACTGACGAAAACTTTCAATCGTAATGTGAACCCATAAATAATATATGTTAATTCTTTACTACATTATATGACAAGTTTCAGAATTATTGACACAATATGAAAGAAAATATACATACCCATCGATGACAAGGTCAGTCAGTTCATCCATGGTAAAATATGCCCTATTTCCAAGACACAATTTCTCACTCACTATGAATGACAGTGTCAAACTGACTGTTGCAGTGCGCAACTGACGCTGCCTATTATATATAACAATGCATCACAGCCCATTGCAACAATGCGTTATTCGCAAAAACAAATAATTTCTACAGTGAGTGACATCGTCCTTCAAGAAGGATATCAGGGTTATCTGGGTTAAGAAGAATTGGGGACAGGCAATCACCATGTGGTACATTTGTTTTTATTTTGAAGTCTGTGAAATTTCTCCCATAAGATTTACTTTAGAGAGCAGTATCTGTAAGTGTTTCATTTATTAGGTTCGTTAGTTTAGACTTTATACCAAATTCTCGAATTATTTTCTCTTTAGTTTTTCTGTCAACATAATCAAAAGCCTTCTTGTTATCCACAAATGTAAGTACAATGTCCTTTGAACTGAGTAATCGGTGATGAATTACTGACTTGAGATAAAATATTCGTTCTGATCATGGCCTTCCCTTCCTCTAAAGCAAGCTTGATATTCACATAAATGGCTGTCTAGTGTTGTTTTTGATTCTGCTTGATAAAATTTTGGAAAATACTTAGATGCTACTGACAGTAGAGAGATTACTATGTAGTTGTTTACATCCTGTTTATTATCTTTCTTCTGCAGTGGATGTATCAAGGCAACTTTCCATTCATCTGGGATATTTTTTTTCTGTTTTCCAGATTTCATCAGAGAGTAAATTTAGCTAATTTGCTTCATTTGGCAAGGACAACTTCAAAAGTTCAGCTGTAATAAAAACTTCTCCACAAGCGTTGTTATTTTGGAGGGTGTTAATTCCTTCTTCAGTTTCTTATATAGCAGGAGGTAAATCGTCTTCACAATTTTCATTACTATCATGAGAATTCAAATTCATGAAAAATCTTGAAATTATTATTTAACCCAATTTTGCCATTTTCATTTTAGTTTGAAACCCCTTTAATTTGTTCTTCACAGTTACATAAAAAACATGGAAACTATTTTTGTCTATTTGCAAAAGTTTCTCTTTCTCAAAGGCTTATTTGGTATTTCTGATTAATCTGGTTGTTTTCTTTCTTTGTTGTTTAGATTGTCATAATCTATAATTTCCTTTGAGCATTTTCATCTTACTCACCTTTTAGCCCTCTCTGGTATGGTTTTTTGTGCATATTTCATTCCAACACATTTCCCTTTATTTTTTATTGATTGAATTTTCTTTTGCACTGTGGATATCTTTTTGCCAGCTGCCATGTTTAGTCACTTTTGATAGCGTTTACCTGATTCTTTTGTTAGTGAGACTTTCTGCATTATGTTTTAGTAACCTTTGTGACTTTTGTTGTTCTTTATTAGACGGGAGTTTTACTTCAAATTCACAATTCCTTACTACTTTCAAATTCATAACTTCCATTGTACTTCTTTGTGAAATAGGCACATGATCTAACTGAAATTTTTCTGACATTTGGTTGCAAGATATCCATGTTTTAACTTCTCTTCACAACTTCCTAAAGTGGGTTGACATCAATTTCAAGAGAGCTTTGACGCAAAATGAAAGGCCCAGTTGTGTTGGGTTCTTCTGTGAGGTGGGTAATGTCCTACTTTTTGTATGAATTTCTTTACTTTCTTTTTATTTCATTGCTATCATGATTTTGGCCTCAAGCCCTTAACGAGCACACAAAAATATGTGGCAGACGGGTGAGAAAAATATTTTCATTGAGCCACAGAATTGCAATACATTCATTACACGTGCTGTTTCTCGGAAAATGTTAAGAAGTCGCTGTGCAGTTTGAGGCCAGTTTGGTTTCAACATTGTAGTAATTACAAGAAAAATATCTTCCTCCATCATTTGGAAAATGCTCATTTGACAGGAGGGTCCACTAGCAGTTAGCAGTTAGTCTTCTTTTTAAATTAGTTTCAGTTACATTTACTGGAAATTCTAAAAGGCCTTGAATTTTTCATGGTGGTTCATCATGGACAGACCTGCATCAAGGTAGTCTGGCACCCTTGGCAGAATTGCCAAAGCCTGACCCCCTCCTCTTGTCCAGGCCAAGTACTTGAAGCAATGCTGCAGTCAATAGGAGTGTGATAAATATTGTATGAAAATTTTGATATTTAGATAAGCATCTCTTAGCCTTACTTGAAAATGTCTAATGGAGAAGCCTTGTCCGTGTTCAGTTCTGTGCTTCCAGGAGTCCTGCTGAGTTTTCAACATTTTATGCACAACATTTAGATGACATATTGGGCAGGCTCTTTCAGGAACTGCAAGTCTGAAGTTGCATGAAGTCGGTGCTAGGTATTCAATCTGCCAAGAAACCATTTGTTGTTGGTCATGCACAACTGTGTATAAGAGTTTGATTGCTGGTACTCACTGTGCAATTCCATGCTTTTTGTTGTTTGGAGCCCTCACTGATATTCTGTGATATGCAAATATTTTGTGTGAAAGTGATTGCCAGTAATAGCTTAATAAATTCAGCCTTAGACCCCAAGCCTTGTTTAAATTGAAATGCTTGTTTATGTTTATTAGATTTCTTGATATTTATTTCAATACACCTGGTGTTCTGGTTTTTGTGACATAAGCAGAAGTATGGTGTACTTTATACACATGTAAAGGATGACGGTCTTGATACCAAGGTAAAATGTGTATGAGCAAAACGACAGATTAATCTTAATTTGATTAAGCAATGATAAAATAAACCCTATTATATTAGCTGAATCACTGCTTAACTAAACAGTATTAAAATAAACTTCATTGTATAGATCTGTTTGCCACATACAAGTGTTAGCACACAATTATGACACTTTGAGTATTAAACAGCACAGTTGCATCAGATCCCTGCCAGACGCATATTCAAGTAGTATTTATCTCGTAGGTAATTGCCTCATAGAGGGGTTGTGGTGCTAGCTCAGAATCTGGGTCCCTCTTCTTCTTCTTCTTCTTCTTCTTCTTCTTCTTCTTCTTCTTCTTCTTCTTCCTCCTTTCTTGTTTTTCCTCACAGGTCGTAAATTTTTCTCACATGGTTCACTATGTATTTTATGATACTACTGCTCACTTCGACATACAACAACACAGCTTACCAATGTGTTAGCTGAAGCAATAATGAAGGAATAGAAATAGGCTCTCATTGTACCCTGAAATGAGTAATTTCCTACCCACTACGTCCCCCCACTACGTACCCCCACACCAGTACTCCAGTGCCCAATGATGCTACACAACCTCTGCTTCCAACCTCGTGGCCTTGTGTCTCATACCGTTGTAATAGATGCAGATCCAAGACATGTCCCACACATCCTCCCACCTCCACCTACTGAAGTCCAGTCAGAAACATCACCTACCCCATCAATGGTGTGCAACCTGTGACACCAGTCATGTGATCTACAAGCTAGGCTGCAACCAACCAAAGTACTGCATTCTACAAGGGCCTGACAAATAAGAAGTTGTCTGACTGCATGAATGACTACTGAAAAACTGTGGCCAAGAAACAACTGGACCACCCTGTTGATGAGTGCACAACCAAACTCAGTGCTCTTTCCCACCCAACCCCACCCCACCTCACCTCACTGCACCCAACCCAACCCCACCCCACCCCACCACATCCACCCAGGGGACTTGCCGCTCTTTGACAGGTTCATGCTTGGTTACCACGGGGCCTCAGCCTTTGCAACATCTTTTCACTGCCATACTGCATGTCTATCCCCTTGCTATTCCTTTGCCCACTCTTTGGGTGCATATCTGTGACATTTTTGGAGATGTGTTCTGCATTTTCAGTTGCCAATATCAGAGAAGTAAAAGGAATGAGGCTCACGATTCAATAACCCTCCCATCTGTAACACTGTGCTTTGTGGTTTCATGCACTGAAGACAGTCAGTCCTTTGCTACGGTAAAGCCATTTATTGTTCAGAATGGTGTTGATACCATTGCCACTCCTGTGAAATCCTGCTCCTGTGTACACAATGGCTCTTCGCTTTTCGACTACTTGTAATTCTCAGGTACACCAACAACAACTTGCAGCTTCAGTCCACCACACCTATCCTATTCATGCTAAGCCCAATTGAATGCAGAATTCTTCCCATGGTATTACATACACTAAATTGTTCGATGGTCTGAGTGAGGGCGAAATCCACACACAGCTCCCTAATCAAGGTGTCATTGCAGTCCATTGGTTGATGAAAAGGTAGATGCATTATTAATGACCTTTCACACACTTTTTCTCACTTTTCATAGTGGTACTTCCATCAAAGATCAAAGCAGGCTATGAAGTTATCACAGTCAGACAATACATTTTGAACCCAATGGACTGCTACTAGTGTTGTCATTATGACGACTCATATGTCCTGTCGACACCCAGCCAACTGTGTATCTTGGCTGCCTCCTTCTCTGTGCTGCGTGAATTGCAATGGTGACCATGCCACCTCCTACCAAGATTATCATGTATCTCAATGATCGGGCCGTCCAGGAGATCTGGAGTTCTGAATGAAGGAAAAGATATGTTACGAGGTCACTCACGAATTGCCGGCTAGTCAGTAACCCTGCATTCTACCGTCAGGCCATTACAGTACCATTCTTGCTACATCTCGCTCCATAAAGGCCATGGACATCCAGACGTGTGATGTGAAATACAGCACTGTGGTTGTGAAATAACTCAGTGTCATAGTGGCAGCCCCATCTCCTCCTCCTTGTCTTCGTCTTGGTTGTCATCATCATCTTGCTCCTCCTCCTCCAGCTGTGCAACAAGCATCAAACTTTTGCCTCACAGGACAACGTCACCTGCTGCACCACTGACAGACCAGAATGGACAGAAGGAACACTCTCACGTAGATTTTCTGTTTTTCTTTGTCCCTCTGGCCAACTAACATTTGAGGCTTCTTCTGCCAACCAGAAAGGCTCCAAGAAATAAAACAAGGATAAATGATCTGCTTCTTCATCGGCTCGGAGATCCTCTTCAACAGTGTGGCTGACCACCTCGTCACCAACTTGTGCCACCAACCATTTTTCTACTCTGGACTCATAGGATGGATAGAAAGAGAATGCCAATGCCTCTGTAGATCTCATAGAGGAGTATCCTCCAGCCTCTGTGCCCTGTAGCAGTGAGCTTTCGAAAGCTGCCATTCAATAGCCACTGAGGTGCCACCTCTCCATTTCTTCCCTCCTCCTCCTCTTTCCTAATCATGACACTATCACAATGGAATATTGGTGGCCTTTGATCCAACAAAGAGGACTTGTGGCTGCTCTTGAAATCACAGCCTCTGCTTTTTCTCTGCCTGCAGGAGACAAAATTGCATCCTCAGGATGGCTTTGAGCTTTCATATTTCTTCCCAGTCTGCTTTGATTCCCCCTCTCAAAAGATGGCATTCCATATCATAGGAGGAGAGAGGGGAGTCATGCTGCTCATTAGGAATGATGTTCAATGTCAACCCTTCTCCCTCACTACCTGGATTGAAGCTATTCCAGTCGGCGTTTTACTTTGTCTCCTGAACTTTTCCATATGTACTGTTTACATCCCTCAGTCATTCGGTGTCACTGAACAGTCTTCTTCCAGCTTACTGGCCAACTCCCTCATCCCTTTCTGCTGCTCATTGACTGTAATGCACATCATTCCCTTTGGGACTCTCCCAGAACATGTCAGAGAGGTGCCCTCTTGGCTGACCTTCTCAGTCACCTTAACCTCATTTGCCTTATCATGGGAGTACCCATTGTTCCTTTTACACTCCATGCACACTTACCCCCATCTGGACCTCTCCTGCACTGACCAATTTGCCCATCATCTCATCACTGTCTCTGGAACGTACTCGAGCAACCATTTCCCATTTACTATCAATTTTCTGACTCCTACCCCACCTATGTGAACACCCAAATGGCAGCTTTCTAGGGATGACAAGAGATTTACTGTTCCCTGGCACACTTTGAGTAACATAATTTCTCCAGTTGTGATGCCCAGGTAGAATATCTTACAAATGCTATCATTACCACAACACAATGTTCCATTCTCGCACTTCATCTTTACTGCACCATGTCCCAATGCCTTGATTGACTGAGCTGTGTTGTGACTCAACTCACATGCAGAGATGTCCTATCCATGTTTTTAACCATCATTCTATGACTGCAAATCGCATTCATTATAAACAGCTGCATGCACAGTGTTGTCGCACCCTTCAGGATAGCAAAACTCTAGCTATATGTCCTTTACTAGTTCTTTTAAGAGTTCCAACATGTCTTCTGTTGTGTGGGCTCTGTAGGACCAAGATCCATTCCCCAATTTCTGGCCTGACCGTAGTAGATAGTCATAATGGATGCTATCACTGTCTCTGACAATTGGGCTGCTATTCTGCGGAGATTTTGAACTCCACCCACTATCATTCTGCCTTCCTCCATCAGAAACAAGTGGAGGAGGCTTGGGCAGTATCCTTATTTTGGCAGATTCGTGAGTGCTGCAAGCTGCCTTTACTATGAGGGAGCGAGAACTTGCTCTCACTCCATATTGATCCTCCACCCCTGTGCTGGACGATGTTTGCATTCACACGTAGCTAAACCTTTCTCTTGTGGGCAAGCACTTGCTCTTTCTGATATACAATCACATCTGGGGAGAGGGCGCCGTTTTACAGGTGCCAGCATGAAGCCACTGTCTTACCCATACCTATACCCAAGCCCAGGAAGGAAAAATACCTTCCTTCTAGTTACTGCCCCACTTCTCCCACAAGCTGTGTTGTTATTGTCAGTCTGAAGGTGGCTTGATGCAGTTCTCCATTCTGGTCTACCTGGTGCAAGCATCCTTGTATCTCTGTAGCCATTATTAAATTCATTATCATTTGTTTAAATCTGGTAGGAGGCATACAGTAATGATTGTAACACAGCACCACATGGAATGACTTCAGTGCAGTCACCTCCACCGACTTCTGTGTGAATGACTGGTCAGAGAATTCTGTACTGCCTTCACAGAGTGAATAAAAGTACTTGTTTCTCGTGATGTACTGCAGTGCTGGAAATCGAGCACTATCCTGTTAGCTACTGACATAGGCTGAGTGGACCAAAATGCATTTAATTCATTCAGAGGACTAATTCCAGACCACTGCTGCAGCCCCTCAATGAGCTATGGACATTTGTGGACGTGCTTAGTCGGATGTTTTTACCTATTTTTCCACTTTTTGTTTCCATTTTAATTTGTTTTATTTCCTTTGTTTTGAGTGCCATTGGGACCCTAGTTGTTCGGCTGCCCCAGTCCTATTATGCTCCTGCTCAAGTCACTACTCGACAAAAATTCTTATTTGCAGTTTCCTGTTTACTGGGTGTGTTCACATTAGTCACATTGTGTTGCTGCTGTCATAATATCAGCTTCCATCACTGTTAGCCATGACCACAGAGATACATATGGCCAAAATACAAGGACACTTCAAAATTGTCCACAGCAACTGCCCTTAGCAGCTTCTCAATTAAATGCTCGAATGTACCAAAATGGAATAATGAGGCACTGCCTGTAGTTTTATCAAACTGAGCTGTTACAGATTACTTTAGACTTCAGTTTTGACATTTCCTTTCCCCTTCAAGTGATGTAGGACTTGTCTTTTGCGTGCCTGATGTTAAGTCATCAGTACTGAGTACCACACTTGTTGATGATAGTTTTGTTGGTTAAGCAGTGTATCCACATTGACATATAGTTCCTTTAGTTGCTGGATATAAAATTTTGGAAGTGTTGGAACTCCCATACCTTTATGCTGATTCTTCACACAGTCATTGTTGCTCTCTGCAGTGTTACTATGAATATGTGCTAAGCTGTTACAGTATTTGTGATTTATGATGACATGTATCATTGCTACCAATGTCGCATAGTAGTCCCCCTGCGGGTCCGGGGTAAGAATAGGCCCGAGGTATTCTCTGCCTGTCGTAAGAGGTGACTAAAAGGAGTTTCAACCGTTTCAGCCTTCCATGTGATGGTCCCCCTCGGGGTTTGACCTCCATTTTTCAAAATTCTACATAAGTACGAGACTTTTGGGGAAGGACGCCTTACGTGGTGTACCACTGGTCCTCAGTGCACTAAGACCTTGGCACTCAGCATTGTATCGGCGTTGTAATCATACCCACTATTCCTCAAATTGGGCCTAAACGCCTGATGGGTTGTACAAGTTACGCCCATAGTGCGTCCCCATCTGCACCTACGATCATGATGGACTTTCCATGGCACCAGAAATCCAGCACGGTAGCCAACCCATTGTGGTGCGGTCGTCATGTACCCTCTAGGTTGTAGCCCCCTGACAACACAGGGATCGTACTGCCGATACCTGAGCTGCACCCTCCCCACGTCAGCCAAGGAGTAGATGCCCGTCTCCTTGGGGCATCAGGACTCCCGGCAACAATCATCCTGCCAGGTGGCCCTTGCTGAGGCTGGGTGGCGCCCGTGGGGAGAGCCCCTGGTCGGAGTGGGTGGTATTGGGGCAGACGTTTCGCAGATGAAACGTCAACACGTATCAGGTCGCTCTGCGGCCGAGTCTTTCAAAAGGAAAGGTACTGTTTCTAGTTATGGTTCTCCTGCCCTTTCCCCCTTGGCCACTCCCTGGGAGGAAGGACAGGCCCGCCGGCTTGGGGCGAAGTACTTCCCCCGCTATTTGGTCTGTTCTCGAACCGATGGGGGGACGTTCGCCACCTCCAAGCCCATGTTCTTTGTTCAGCACATTGAGGACATCTTCGGGGAAATTGAGGCTCTCAGTAAGATGCGTTCGGGGTCCGTTCTCATAAAGACCACCTCCGCCACACAGTCGGCGGCGCTCCAGGTGTGCGACTGCCTAGGGGACATCCCAGTGTCCATTGTCCCGCATCTGGCACTAAATAGGACGCAGGGGGTTATTTTTCATTGGGACTTGCTGCTGCAATCTGATGAGGAGCTCATGGCCAACCTGGAGCGCCGAGGCGTGCATTTCGTCCAGGGTGTCCAGCGCGACCCCAAAGACAGTCACATTGACACCGGGGCCTTCATCCTCACCTTCGAGGGGGACATTCTCCCAGAGATGGTAAAGGTGATGTGCAACCTGTGCGATGTGCAACCTATGCGCTGTTTTCGGTGTTTGCGCTTTGGGCACATGTCGTCACGGTGTGAGGCTGAGCCCCTTTGTGGCGATTGTGGACGTCATCTTCATGAGGAACATACATGCACCCCACCACCTCGGTGCGTTATTTGTCCTGGCATCCACTCGCCTAGATTCTCAGACTACCCCGCATATCAGAAGGAGAAGAAGATACAAGAACTCAAAACTTTGAATCGGCTCTCTTATTCTGAGGCCAGGAAGAAGTATGACCGCCTCCATCCCGTGCCGTTGACCACTTCGTTTGCCTCAGTTGTGTCCACTCCTTCCGCGGTATCCTCACCCCTATCCTGTCCCCCCTCCCCCCTCCTCCCCCCATCCGGGGTCTCTGCATCCGCCTCCCAAATCCCTCCCTTCTACATCCTCCTCCCCCGTGGCCTCCACCCCCTCTGCCCCAGAGGCCACCCTTCCTCCTCCTCCTCCTCCCCCCCCCGCCGCCTGAGAAGCGATCCTCTTCTCAGGCGTCCATCGGGGAAACGTTCCGGACCCCAGCTTCCGAGGTCCGGCGTTCCAAAACGGACCCCGCCCGTGAAGACCACCTTCGGGTCCAGCCCACCATCCCTGTGCCCCCTCGGACTTCCAAGGCCTCCAAGAAGTAGTCTCTATCCCCCTCTCCACCCTGACGCATTTTGTCTGACTCTCCATCCGTGAGTCGCTGCTCCCGGCCGTCCTCAGTTTCGCCGGGATGCTCTGCTGCCAGGCGCTCAGCTGGCCTCTCGTCGGCAAATGATGCTGCCCCTCCTACGCAACCAGGGACAGCGGCCACAGCTGGCGATGACTCGATGGAACAGGATCCGCCTCCTGCCGGTTTTAGCGTTGTTCCCTTGAAACCTGGCCCTCCGCGGCCGTCGAGGTGACCAGCTCTTCCCCCGTCTCGTTCCCCCTCTTTTTTGACTAGCGATGGCCTTGTTACATTGGAACATAAGAGGTATTCGATCTAATCAGGAGGAATTACAACTGCTCCTCCACCTGCACTGTCCGCTCGTCCTTGGTCTCCAGGAAACCAAGTTGCGCCCGACTGACCGTATTGCCTTTACCCTCTATACCTCGGAGCGGTATGACCTCACCCCTGTGGACGGTATCCCAGCTCATGGTGGGGTCATGTTGCTCGTTCGGGACAATGTCTATTTCCATCCCATCCCATTGACCATCCCACTCCAAGCAATAGCTGTCCGTATTACTCTTTCTGCTTTTACTTTTTCAGTTTGTACCATCTACACTCCACCGTCATCTGCTGTTAGTCGGACTGACATGATGCACCTGATCGTTCAGCTTCCCCCGCCGTTTTTATTGTTTGGCGACTTCAATGCCCATCATCCCCTTTGGGGCTCTCCTGCATCCTGTAAGAGGCTCACTCTTGGCGGATGTCTTCAACCATCTCAATCTTGTCTGCCTCAATACTGGCACCCCGACTTTCCTCTCGGACTCTACTCATACCTACTCGCACTTGGACCTCTCGATCTGTTCTACCACTCTTGCCCGTCGGTTCGAGTGGTATGTCCTTTCTGACACCTATTCGTGCGACCACTTCCCCTGTGTCATTCGTCTCCTGCACCACAACCCATCCCCACGTCCTTTGAGCTGGAACATACCGAAAGCTGACTGGGGACTTTACTCCTCCCTGGCGACCTTTCCGGACCACGATTTTCTCAGTTGTGAAAGTCAGGTCGAATACCTCACGGCTGTTATCATCAATGCTGCCGAACATTCCATTCCTCGTACTACCTCTTCTTCACGTCGCGTTTCCGTCCCCTGGTGGAATGAGGCTTGTAGAGACGCTATCCGTGCTCGACGATGTGCTTTACGCACCTTTCGCCGCCATCCTACGTTGGCGAATTGTATTGGATACAAACGATTCAGAGCGCAATGCCGTAGAGTCATCAAAGACAGCAAAAAAGCTTGTTGGGCCTCTTTCACCAGCTCCTTTAACAGTTTTACTCCTCTTCTGTCGTATGGGGTGGCCTGCGCTGGCTGTCGGGCATTAAGGCCCACTCCTTGGTACCTGGCCTGACCTCAGATAATGAGGTCCTCGTTGATCCTGTGGCTGTCTCCAACGCCTTCGGCCGGTTTTTCGCGGAGTTTTCAAGCTCCGCCCATTACCACCCTGCCTTCCTTCGCAGGAAAGAGGCAGAAGAGGCTCGGCGACCTTCCTTCCACTCGCTGAATCTGGAAACTTATAATGCCCCCCTTACTATGTGGGAACTCGAACGTGCGCTTGCACTGTCCCGGTCCTCTGCTCTGGGGCCAGATGCCATTCATGTTCAGATGCTGGCACACCTTTCTCCGGCAGGCAAAAGCTTCCTCCTTCGTACCTACAATCGCGTCTGGACCGAAGGTCAGGTCCCTATGCGTTTGCGTGACGCCGTCGTTGTTCCTATACCCAAACCCGGGAAGGATAAGACACTTTCCTTCTAGTTACCGCCCCATTTCTCTTACAAGCTGTGTCTGTAAGGTGATGGAGCGCATGGTTCAAGCTCGGTTAGTTTGGATTCATGAATCTCGATGGTTACTTACCAATGTCCAATGGGGCTTTCGTCACAGCCGCTCTGCTGTTGACCACCTTGTGACCTTGTCGACTTTCATCATGAACAACTTTTTGCAAAGGCGCCAAATGGTAGCCGTGTTCTTCGATTTGGAGAGGGCTTATGATACCTGTTGGAGAGGAGGTATCCTCCGCACTATGCACAGGTGGGGCCTACGCGGTCGCCTGCCCCTTTTTATTGATTCCTTTTTAACGGATCGAAAGTTTAGGGTACGTGTGGGTTCCGTATTGTCCGATGTCTTCCTCCAGGAGAACTGAGTGCCTCAGGGCTCCATCTTGAGCGTAGGCCTTTTTGCCATCACGATCAATCCAATTATGGATTGCATTCCACCTTATGTCTCAGGCTCTCTCTTTGTCGATGACTTCGCGATCTACTGCAGTGCCCAGAGAACATGCCTCCTGGAGTGCTGCCTTCAGCGTTGTCTAGACAGCCTATACTCACGGAAGCGTGGCAAATGGCTTCCGGTTCTCTGAAGAGAAGACTGTTTGTATCAACTTTTGGTGATATAAAGCGTTCCTTCCGCCATCCTTACATCTCGGTCCCGTTGTTCTCCCATTCGTGGAAACAACTAAGTATCTAGGGCTCATGTTGGACAGGAAACTGTGTTGGTCTCCGCATGTCTCTTATTTGGTGGCCCGTTGTACATGTTCCCTTAATGTCCTCAGAGTTCTTAGTGGTTCATCTTGGGGAGCGGATCGCACTGTCCTGCTTCGCTTGTATCGGTCCATAGTCCGATCGAAGCTGGATTATGGGAGCTTCATCTACTCATCTGCTCGGCCATCCCTCTTACGCTGTCTCGACTCCATCCACCATTGGGGGTTACGTCTTGTGACCGGAGCCTCCTACACTAGTCCTGTCGAGAGTGTTTATGCTGAAGCTGCCGAATTACCATTGACCTACCGGCGCGACTTACTGCTGTGTCGGTATGCCTGCCGGCTGTTGTCTATGCCCGACCACCCCTCTTACCAGTCCTTCTTCGCCGATTCTCTCGACCGTCAGTACGGGTTGTATGTGTCTGCCCTGCTGCCCCCCGGAGTCCGCTTCTGTCGCGTGCTTCGACAATTGGATTTTGCCCTCCCTACCACCTACAGAGAGGGTGAGAGCCCGACACCACCTTGGCTCCAGGCTCCGGTTCATATTTATCTCGACTTTAAATACCGGCTCCTCGACTAATGTTCGAGCTTTACGGCCGAGCCTTTTGCTCTCCATCAGGCCGTTCAGTATGCCCGCCGCCACTGCCATTCATCGTATGTACTCTGCTCTGACTCACTCGGTGCTCTTCAGAGCCGTGGAGCTCCCTATCCGGTCCATCCCTTGATTCAACGGATACAGCAGTCCCTCCATTCTTTCGCTGATAATGGTTCTCCTGTCAGCTTTCTGTGGGTTCCCGGATATGTAGGAGTGCCTGGGAATGAGGCTGCGGATGCTGCAGCAAAGGCTGCAGTCCTCCTGCCTTGGCCAGCCTCCCATTGTGTCCCGTCATCTGACGTTCGTGGGGATGTTTGTAAGAGGCTTGTGTCGTTGTGGTAGGATGCTTGGTCATCCCTCCAAGGAAACAAGCTCCGGGCAGTAAAACCACTCCCAACTGCTTGGACAACCTCCTCCCAACCATCTCGGCGAGAGGAGGTCCTTCTGACCAGGTTGCGGATTGGGCATTGCCGGTTTAGCCACCGCTACCTGCTTTCCGGTGACCCAGCCCCGCAGTGCCCTTGTGGTCAGGCATTAACAATACGCCATGTTTTATTGTCGTGTCCCTGCTTTAGCCAATCTCGTGTTGTCCTGTCCCTGCCATCTACTTTACCGGATATTTTAGCTGATGACGCTCGAGCAGCTGCTCGTGTTCAAAGTTTTATAACTTTGACTGGCTTGTCGAAAGACATCTAACCTTTTTACTTATTTTATCTGCATCTTTGTCAGGTCTTTCTGGTGTCCCCCCCTCCCCTCCCCTTGAGTTTTACTAGATTCCATGTGCTCTAACAACAGTGGCTGGGCGCTAATGACCTCAGTAGTTGGGCGCCCTTAAACCCCACCAAAATAAAAATAAAAAACTGTCACATAGTACACTTCAAGATACCTCCACTATCTTCTTTGTAAATTAGATATACTTTTCTGCATATCACATTAACACTATCCACAGCATAAAGTGGCTTCTTTCTATTCATTCACTATGAAACAAAACAGTCTCACTGGTTCTGAGTGTACAGCTACAATGCAGTGAGGCTGATACACTGATGCCAGTAGCCACTGATGCATTTTTACAGGAGAATGCCATCAATAGCTATTTGCATGCCTAGAGTGCTATATTTCAGTCACATTGTAGTCTGCTGTGAACAACAATAGCTACTGACTGTAGTTTGGGGGCTAACTGAGCATGTGCTAATCAACACAAAATACATAATTCACATAGAAAATAACTATCCTAACCCTAACCAACAATGTACCTTGAACAAACTGCTTGCATCAGTAAGAAGCTGCCTAACAGGGTTGTGTGACTCAATTGAAATGAAAACTTACGTGCTGGCCCTGTATGTTAAGTATTCGTGGGCAAATCCTCAACACATTAAACTTCCTTACCTCTGGGGCAGCTATTAGCGTGTTGGAATCCAAAATATGAACTCTGATGAAGAATTATTCTAACACAGTAACCCTCTAGAACAGGTCAATACACCCCTAAATAGACAAAGCTCATAAAATCATAATGTATTGTTGAGGCCAGTGTCCTCCTGCTTTGAGGTATGCAGTCATTACAGTACTTGCAGATGGTTTAAATTGTTTCAATCAGGATTCCCGTTAATCATGTGACCTTTATGGCTTCCTATCAACATGACACTACTAATACAGAAGAAAGTGAGTCACATATGAATTTAAAGTTCTGCTACACTACATGGCATGCCATTTGCGACATCTGCCACATGAACTGCTGTGGCTCAATGCTTTGTGATCTGCTGGTTCTCAGTAACTTGAAATCCATTGGAGACACTATCAGAATTATACATGACATAATTTCTTTATCTCCTAACTGTGACAGTCTGTAATGTTATAATGGTCTGTTAGTCCTTTCACCTTTAATGAGGGGTGTTCATTCCAGCAAAGTAAGCTTTACTTTTATCTCGGTCACTGGCAGTATCCTTACACCAGCCTTCAAACACCTAGCAGCTGTGGTCTCATTACCACAATGTTGACTTGATTTTTGTGGGCACATTTGTCCTTCTCTGTGACAGTGGCTGTATATGCCAGCTGTAGTGAATTCAGAAAATTAAACTCAATTAAAATTCAAATATTTGTGTTTCTTCACTTGTGATTATTATGCAATTTTCATCAATGTCACTTTATTAAAATTTTACATGTATCTGCTTGTCACTGCACATGATTTCTAATCTCCATCACTATTTTAGTTTAGCAACTTCTTGAAATTAAGATGAGCAAGTGCAGCAAGATGACAACCACTGCCGCATTTCAAGGTGTTTGATTTACACTCAGATTCTGTTGATGTAAAGTTATTCAGCTTTTTAATTTTTTGCAGATGCCGCAGAAGTTGAATATGGAGGAACTATTGGCAGGTGAGATTTTTTGCTTTCTTCAGTAGCTTAATTACACATTAAAGTTACCACTTTAATATTTTGTTACATGATACTTTATTTTTCATCTTTGTCTTTGATGTTAATGCTTCATTGGTGGTGTGCTAAATTATTTTTGTGACACAATTTTTTCAAAATTGTATACTGTAACTTAACACTGTATGTTAATTATGTAGTACACAATTCATACTGAAAATTGGCAGTGTTATTGTAACTAGAAAAGATTGGTTACAAATGTGCAGTTGCATTGAAATTGTGTACTGTGGTATATTGTGAGGAAATGTGGTCAAAGAGAAAGAAAACAAATTTTTAAGTACCAATTTGACATTTAAAAATATGCCATTGTAATGTTAAGCAAACATTACAAATAGGCACACTACGATAAGTAGTAATGAATTTTGCCACCTGATTGACGTGTGAAATAGCCTGGCCCATCTGGGTGCCACAGTTACTCTCAATCTTTTGCTTGCCAAGAGTGTAATTGACTACCCAGTGACAACATGCTACTGAGTACAAGGTGCCTGACTTGTTGGTAGCTTCACAGTCTGTGTACTGCATTCTCGATACCCATCTCATACTCCTGTCACCGCCTCCACTCCCATACCAGCTTCCCTAATTTGAACATGTGCAAGTTCCCCTTAACTTATCCTTAAGTTCCACAATCCTCCTTCCCTCAGTAGTTGATACACCTACACCGCCCTTTTCCATGCATAGCTCTGTTCCTGTTCCCGTTCCTGTACCTGTATCTGTACCTCCTATATTACACCCTCTGCCACCCATCCCCTTTCTGACATCCTCATTCAATCTGTCCACCACAACTCCTCGTGCAGTTGGCCTGCAGGTTTAAGACAATTTATCTGATTGGCAGAAGGACAGAGCATGGCAAATGTTATTCCAGACTTAGCCTTTTACTGCTTACTTCCAGATTAAGCCTTTCATGGCCAAATGAACATCTTAGGCTGATGCATAAGACTGTAGTGTTTCCTATAAGTTAAAAAACGCAGGCTATACATAATGGACACTTAAATCATCATACATAGTATAATTTGTTTCATTGTTCACTACAGTCTGTTGGGATAACTTTCTGAATCCACAACTGTAGAAATCATGTGGTTTTGTAGCAAAGAGCCATGTTCGAAGTGTATTTTCACCCCAAAGGAAGTATGCCAAGATCATTGAACAGAGAGCACAAAAGATGAAATCTGTGGGTGCAAGATCAGGTGAAAAGATTGGTGCAGAATGACTTCTCAACCCAATTGTTGTATAGTATTTGTTGCCAGTCTACCAGAATGCTGGTGGCTGTTATTGTGGAATAGCATCAGTTCACACACTATTCCTGGTTGTTTTTCTGGGACTGCATCTGGAGGGTTACTAATGTCAGAACAATCACCCTTTAAATGAGAAAAAACTTTTTGTGCCTAGCTCTGTCACATGGCATTATCCCCATACATGGTGAGAATGTTACCATTGAAACCACTTATTCATAAATACCACTGTTCTCATTTTGCCCATTTAGACATTTTAAATTAAAATCTAGCAGTGCTTTGTGTTAATATAATATTCATAGATTGACTATTTACCTAAAAGAATGTGTCCACATTAAGTGAGAACAAGTTAATGTACTTTGTAAAAATGGTGAAAAAGCACACTGTATCCTTTGAGTCCTAGGCATATGAACTTGTCTTAGATCACATGTAATGCCCCCAACAACACAAAGCACAAAGATGGGACAGGCCGACTTAAAGCATACAATGTGTGCTCACTGTTACAATTATTGGTATCGGCTGTGTAAGTAACACTAACAGGGTTCACAGTTTTCACTCAAGAAGTATCTCTTTTATGCTCCCAAAATTTAATGTTATAATGATCTACAGACATCATAATTGTTTTGATGGGTTGTTTCAAAAAAATATGAACAAAACAATCGAAATTTGTGACAAGGCTGAAGATATATTGGTACATAGGACACTGCATAGAACTATATAGGATATTGTAGAAGAAACTGTAGATGTGCTCCAAGGAAGTGTGTTTGGGGCCCTTGATGTTGATGTTTTATATTAATGACATCACAGACATTCTTCTTCTTATTATTGTTTTTTAATTTGGGGTATCTAATGACCACATACTAATTTCAATGCTTCCTCCTTTGTTCTTCTTCTTTGTTTTCTTCCAGGTTTCCTTCGTCTTCACTATCTATTCCTTTTTTTTTTCTCATCAGACCATTCTGACCCTGTCTTCTTCTTCCTGCCTTGGAATTCTTCCATTTGCAACACTTTCTTCTTGAAAATCTTTCTTTCTGCTGGGTCTTTTTCTTGTATTTCTTTCCAAATCTTTCCTAACTACTTGAATCCATGTTATTGTTGACATCTTGCCCCAAAGATGCTTAATAATCTGTTTGGTTAACCTGCTGTTCGCTCTGTATAAATGTCCAAAAAATAGTAGTCAGCTCTTGTGCAGCATTTCATTTGTTTTTCCTATGCTGCAATATAGTTCATTACTTCTTAATATTCATACTTCTGGATTTCCTAGCAGCCTGAGTATTTTTCAAATGATTCTTCATTCTAGGACTTAAAGTTTGTATAATTCATAATTCAACATTAAACATCCACTTGCATAGAGACATTCTGGTTTTACTACTGTACTGCAGTGCTGTATTATCAAATTTTTAGACAGACACAACTTGTGGTAAATGTTCATGGTTATATCAAATGCTTTCTCCATTTTACATACTCTTTTTTCACTACAGCAAATATTTTTGAAGCCATTGCTTTGAATCTTTCCTCCCAAATATTTAAATTTAGAAAACCTCTTTATCTGTTTGTTATCTGTTACTAGGATTTCTCGGACATTTTCTTATGTTTGTCATAATTTGTTTTCTACAGAAACTTTTAAAGCTGCTTTGTTGGCTATTCCTTCGAAGAGGTTGATTTGTATTTCTGCATTTGTTATATTTTCATAGAGAATGGCATAATCATTTGCAAATACTAGACACTGAATTTCAATATCTCACTTTCCTGAAGTCTGCAGTCTCATTGGTGACAGCTTATGTTCTTTTGGCCTTTGTTTCCATTTTCTTACTATTTCCTCTAAGATGCAGTTGAGGGGATGTGGAAACAGGTTGTCACACTGCATTTCACTGGTTATTTAGAGTGCCTTAGGTATTTCACACCAAAACTTTACTTATGCTTCAGTGTCTGGGTGTTTCATGAGTAAGGTTCGCTAGTTTCGTGTAATGCCAAATTCTCGAGTCACTTTATCCGCTGTTTACCTGTCAATCAAATCAAATACCTTTCTAAAATCTGTAAATGTTAAAACTATTTCTTTAGAATTCATAAGTCTGTGACAGATTATGGACTTACAGTTGAAATTCTGTTCTGAGCCAGATTTGCTCTTTATAAATCCACTCTGATATTCTCCCAAATTGCTGTCAAGTGTTGCTTCTACCTCGTTTAGTAATATTGTTGAAAATATTTTACAGCCCACTGGCAACAGATATATACCTCTGCAATTATTTAGACAATGCTTGTCACCTTTATTGTGCACAGGATGGATAGCAGCCATTTTCCAGTCGTCTGGAATCTTTACAGTTTCCCATATTTCTTCAGACATAATCTTAAGGTTAGTTGTCATTTTTGCTTGAGACCAGTTATGGTTGAGATGATTTTATAATATCTTCAGTGCTTTGTTGTTTTTCAGGTTTTTTGTTGCTTTTTTAGTTTGTTTAGCTGTAGGTGGTTGATCTGTTTCCGTTTTCATCAAATATCTGGAAATTCTAGCAAACAACTCAGTTCTCTACAGTTAGAGTTGATCAAAGTACTTTCTTAGTAATTTACAGGTGTGGTTATTGCTTAGACCTGTTTTACCATTTTAATCTCTGATGTAAATACTTGGAGCATGGCAGCCCTTTAGATGATTTTTAAATGTCTGACACAGAGTTTGGAAGGATAACAAAGATTCTCCAACTCATCCTTCCTGCAGACGTTGTTGTTGTTGTTGTTGTTGTTGTTGTTGTTGTTAAGTCATAGAACACACACACACACACACACACACACACACACACACACACACACACACACACACACACACACACACACAAACAACAACACTCTAAAAGACCCCCTTCATTCATTCAGTATTAAATAGACAATTATTAAAATCCCAACGATCCTCTTCTGTGTCTCATTGCATGTATAGTTTATTGAAATAACTGCCCTTTAGAAGCCTAAGCATCAGCAGGACAGTGTGGTGACCCACGGAATACCTATTTCCACAGCCGAGCACATAGTTCTCACTGAATGCTGCTGGTACAACTGTCCAGTGCTGAAGGTGCATATTGTCCCATGACGTACAAGTCACCACACACAAAATGGAAATAAATCTAATGAACAATATCTATATGTATGACAAGTATGTAACTATGTTCATACTGTATTAATGACATTCTTTCTTAAAATGTCATTCATTGTTAAGAAGGCATGGGTATGTGCATCACTGCTTTGAAGCGGTATGTATAGGCATATTCCATGAAAATTGTGTGCTAATGGACACTGTCTAAAGTTTTATTTTTACACGGACCATGAATGTGGCTTTGTGTTTCTTAGTAATGTCTTCTGAGATAAGTTACAGGCGAACTATGGCAACGGTGTGTGTTAAAATTAGCATATGTGCCAGTCATTACCACCATAATTTGGGACTAGCAGATAAAGCACATCACTAAAGTAGTAAATAAAGTTATTAAAAGATGCTTTCCTCTGTGTGTGTACAGTTGCAGCTGCTGGAAGACGGCGGCAACTTGAGGAAGATACCGAACCCAGGACAGAAGCACGGGCTGGGAAAGCCAGGCACTCAGTGGGTGAGTAGTAATTAGAGCCCACAGTGGGAGGCTTGTGCATCAAATGTATCAGGACACCTATTAGTGGACATTAAGATGCAGCGTATCCACCCTTCTCCTTTATGGTGACTTGAACTGTTCTGTTAGTACTTTCATTCAGACGTCTGAACCTCTGTGAAGGAATGATAGCCCATTCTTCCTCAAGAGCTGAACCCAAAGAAGGTAGAGATGTTGGACATTAGGTTTGGAGTGAAGTCACCATTATAACTCATCCCTAAGATGATCCATTGCTTCCAGATTGGAACATTGGCAGGCAGGCTCATTTCAGGAATGTCATTGTCCATAAACCTTTGCCTCACAATGCTGCTCAATGACAGGCGGTATTATTGAGCTGATTGTCACTCTTTGAACTCTTCCTCTGCTGTAGACAGTACACTACTGTGAAATACATAATTGTCCTTCTGCAATTAGCATTTCCTAAAGTGCAATAAGAGGACAACAAGTTAACAATGTGGAATTGCATACTTCGACACTGCCTCCTCTGGTACTGAAGATGATGGCAGGTAAAGTTCAGCCAGCATTCAGCAAACCCAAATCCTTCAATCACATTGCCATGGAGTATAGAATGATTTGTCACTTTGCTCCCAGTCCGTTGCTTCCAGTTGTCCACTGTCCAGTGGACATTGCTCATTACGTGACCTTCAGTATTGTTTAATGTTGAGAACAGGAGTGTGCAGTTTTGGAAAACTGTTCAACCATTGCAACCAGGACTGCGGAGAGTAAGGTGTGGCACTTTTTCCCTTTCGTGTTGTATGTCTGTCATCTGGCTGCACTTTTTTCCTCTCACTTGGGGAACATGTCTGGGGTATTCTTGGGAATGTCCAGCATTCTGTTGCGAACAGTCTCGCCTTTGTTTTCTGCTCCATTTTCCTTTCTTTGTTTCCCTTCTCCTCTTGTTCCCTGTGTGCTCCTAAAGGCTGGCCCATGCATCTGACGTGTAAGAGGTGACTAGGTGACTCATAATTCCCAGCCCCGGGTTGGCAGGTAGGGTTTGCATGTTCCCCCTGCTATAGGCCAGTCTCAGGGTGGGGTGTTTGTTTGAGCTGTAACCTTTCCAAATTGCCGATTGTTCCCTCTGTCAGGTGTTCGGGAGGTGTGACGTGAGGTGTGAACAATGACCTAAGGGAGGTTCACTTCCTTCTGAAGGCACAGAGTTGGAAGGAGCACGCGATCTGAGACACTGGCAATTGTGGGAGACTTCCTCGCGATGAGTCAGCCATCTTCCCTCTCAAAACCTACAAAATGTAAATGCAATGATGCTAATGATTCGAAGGCCCTTTCCACTGCACCATGGTTACTTGTGGTCTCAGGTACTGAAAACAGTCGTCCTTCACCACAGTAAATCCGTTCATCATTCAGAAAGGTGCAGTTGCTGGCCCTGTGAAATCCTGCTCTCATTTACAGAATGACACTTCGGTTTTGGAGACCACTTCTGATTCTCAAGCACAAAAACTGCTTGCTGCCTCACTTCTCCACAGTTACCTTTTTCATCTGGAGGTCCACAGGACTTTGAATTCCTTGCAGTTTGTAATTTATACCAGGCTGCTCGATGGTCTAACCGAGACTCAAATACAATCTTACCTCTCTGATCTGGGTGTAATTGCCATTCATCATGTAATGAAAATGGTAGATTCCTCCTTAGTGCCTACCCACACTTTCTTTCTGTCCTTTAATAGAGTGGTGCTTCCATCCTAACTCAAAGCAGGCTATGAAGTTTTCACCGTCTAGCCATACATTCCAAACCCGATGTGCTGCTACCAGTGTCATCCTTTTAACCACTCTAGAACATCCTGTCGACACCCAGCCACATGTGTTGCCTGTGGTAGGGATGTGCACGAGGGCTATTGTCCACCTACATCTCCATACTGTATCAACTGCAATTGCGGCCATGCCGACTCTTCTCAGGAATGTCCAGTGTATCTTGATGAGCAGGCTGTTCAAGTGATGCAGTTAAAGGAAAAAGTGCCTTATCCAGTTGCTCGCAAGTTACTGGGTAGTCGCAAACCCTGTGCTCTCCTGTCAGGCATTTATAGTTCTGTTTTTGTTACCCCTCGCTCCATGAAAGACGTGTCCATGCAGACATGCGACCTCCAACTCAACTCTGAGGTCGTAAAATCGGCCAGTGTCAAGGTACCATCGTCATCCCTCCATCGTGCGGTGCAACAAACAGTCAAACTCTAGTCTCAAGGGGCGAAGCCACCAACTACACAACCGGTAGGCTGGAAAGGGCAGGAGGAGTACTTCCATGAAGACTTACTCCGTCCCTTGCACCAAACAACACTTGCGTCTTCATCTAACTGGGAGGGCTCAAAGACATCCTCCAAAGGCGAATGGTCCACTCCTTTGTCACCTTGGAGGTCCTCTTCGATGGTGTCTGCACGTGATACCATAGCCCGGCCAGCCTCCATGTTGCCGGTGTGCACCAACAACTGTTTTTCGGCATTGGACTCCACAGACTGACCGCACAAGCGAACTGATGCTTCTGTGGACTCCATGGAGCAGGATCCTCCTGTGTCTGTGCTCTGTAGTAGTGCCTCTTCCTCAGCTGTCACTCAGCATCTGTCGAGGTGACACCCGCACATCTCTTCATCGTGACTGTTCTCCAATGAAACGTTCACCACCTTCGGTCCCACAATTAGGATTTACAGCTGCTTTAAGTGTTGCACTCTTATGACCACTTTGAGCTTTATATTTCTTACTGATTTGGTGTGACCTTCCCCCTGAGGTCGAACAAGAGTCGAACAGGAAAGGAAAAACGGACACGACAGACTGAGCAAGACATCAAGGACAGCAACAACAAGCAATAAGCAATGGGGTCACAAATGAAAACCTCACAAAATGGACAACGGCCACTCCTACATGGAAGTAAGCCAAGTAAACATGATGGCTGTAAGAGATATCGAGAGACTCACGCGAATATCAGACTGCTTCGCTGAGTGAGATGCAGGCGCTTATATACACAATAGGGTGTGTTGCTATTGGCTGCTGGGACCACGTACTCGACAGTGCAGCCCTCACATTACATGCAGGCGAGTAGTGCATGCAGCCATGCCTGACGACGCAACGGCTACAGAGACCTCTAGTGGTAATCGAGGTCCATGCCGTCTGGCACAGATTCGAAATGCATGGCACTCGGTACCAGATCCCTCCCCTCTCAATCTAACACGTAGGGGTGGAAAGGCCCCAAACAGTGATGCAGTGGTCAGCAGATGGGAAGAGACCTGGGCTGGTCATCTGCTGTTGGCGGGGTGGAAGAGACATCTGAGGTGTTCACGACGGCCGACCCAAAGGCTAGGGCAGCTGAGGGAGCTGCTGATCCACCTGGGGGTGGGAGGGCCGGTGGCAGGCTGGCAGGGAGGCAACAAATGGGGGGCAGTGGCAGTGACTCAAGGACCATGTCTGTACCTGAAGGAGGTAGCGGTTGAGGAGGTGGTGGCGGGAGTCCCGCAGGGAAATGAGTGTGGAACTGTTTATGATGGTGGCACTCCAACCCTTTTCACATGTCCACTGACATCTCACGCCACTCACGGGCTGCGATGACTGTGGCAAGTGTCCAAACCCACCTTGCTCCTGTAAACGTGGGCCCACACTATTGTGCTGGGGGCGTAATGTTGAGAGGGCCAAGAGAAGGGGCAGTAAGAGGATGGCATCAGCAAATGCAGCAGGGTCCATGGCTGTCACCCATAGAGGAGCTCCACCGAACTACGTCTGTCAATTGGCGTGGTGCGATAGGTGCTCAAGAACAGGGTGAGGGCCGATGTGGTTGGAGACGTTTCGACCACCTTCATCAGGTGTTTAAATGTGTGGACAATCCTCTCCGCTGCGCCATTGGAGGAAGGGTGGAAAGGCGGGCTATGGATATGTTTGATGCCATTGGCCAGGCAGAATTCATGGAAGGAGGACACCATGAATTGGGGGCCATTATCGTAGACCAATGTGTGAGGCAGGCCCTCAATGGTGAGAACCTGGGCCAGGGCCGTGAGTGTGGCCTCCTCATTGGTGGATGCCATGCGGATGACATGTGGTTATTTGGAGTAGGCATCAATGGTAAGTAGCTTCATAGACCCCAAAAACAGGCCCTAAAAATGAAGATGGATATGATCCTATGGCTGGAGAGGCACAGGCCAGGGTGAAAATGACTGAGGAGGGGCTTGCCTGGTGACATGCACACAAAGTGCACCCACAGACCAGGTGGTCAATATCACCATTGATGTCGGGCCAATACATGTGCCAACGAGCCAAAACATTCGTGTCGGACGTACCCCAGTGCCTGTGGTGTAACAAAATGAGCACTACATGCCACAAATTCAGAGGGATGACCACCCGATGGGCATCCAACTCCATGGCTAACAGAAAGACATCATCGACCACGGGAGCCTGTGGTATAGGTGGTGCCAGGGGCTGACGTCGGTCTGCATCTGATGAGTAATATAGAAGGGCCACCAGTGGACCACATAGCTTAGAACCTGCCACAAGATAGGTCTCGACATGTAGCTGTGGCAATGTGAGCAGCCATAAGAGGCAGACCATACAGCATGTCCTGGTGGGTGAAATCAGAGTGAAAACAGAGGACCTTCCATTTTTAAAACACAGGATTGGGGTCTGCTGGGAGACATGACAAAGTGTCTGTATTAGCATGGTAGGCGGTGGGCTTATATCGGATGGTGTAAGTGTAATCACATAAAAATAACGCCCAGTGGTGGAGACATTGAGCCGTCCACTCTAGAAGGTGAGAGTAGTGCCCAAAAAGCATAACTAAGGGTTTATGGTCTGTCAGGAAGGTGGACTTCGTTCGCCGCAAAGAGATAGTTGTGAAATTTTTGGACGAGGAACACTATCGCCAGGGCCTCCTTTTCAATGTGGGAGTAGTTCTGTTGTGCTGGGGTCAACGTCTTAGATGCATAAGCGATGGGCTGTTCAGAGCCATTGGTATTCTGATGCATGAGGAAGGCCCCAATGCCATATGCTGATGCATCAGCTGCCACAGCCAAGGGGCGGTCTGGAAAGAAGGGAGTAAGGCAAAGGGCGGGCTTCAGCATCATCTTTAAACAGAGAAAAGCCTGGTAACAGGCAGGAGTCCAGTCAAAAGGTACCCCTTTGCGACACACATGATTGAGGGATTGAGCTACAGAGGCAACCTGGGGTAAGAACTTCAAGTAATGAGTAACCTTTCCGAAAAACACCTGGAGTTCAGATAAGTCCTTGGGATGAGGACCACCTCAATGGCCACAACATTACAACACAAAGGTTGAATGTTATCTTTGCTAAGCCAGTGGCTTAAGTATTCCACTTCTGGTTGAAGAAAACAACACCTGTCCAGCTGACAGCATGAACCTGCAGACTGGAGTGCTTAAAATAAGGCGCTGAGATTTTGCAAATGTTCCTGGCGGGAATGACCAGTGACCAAGACATCATTCAGATAATTCACACGGTGGGATAGGATGAGTAAGGCGCTCCAGGAACCACTAGAAAATGGCCAGCACAAAGAGACACCAAATGGAAGGTGCTTTTACTTGTATAATCCGAAAGGAGTGTTGATAATCATAATGTTCTGGGAATTGGCATCCAAGGATAAATGGTGCTGTGCCACAGCCAGGTTGATCTTTGAACAATTCTCTCCCTCGGCAAGCTTGGTGAGAAGGTCTACCTGTTGGGGAATGGGGTAAGTGTCTACGAGGGACTGAGCATGGACAGTACCGCCAAAGTCCCCACACAGCTGAAGGGTCCCATTGGGTTTCCGTATGACCACCAAAGCTGTCGCTCAGGCACTATATGTCACTGGTTCCAAAACATCAGCAACCTGGAGCTGATAAAGTTCCTGCTTGAGCCGAAGGGGTCGGGCCTGGAAAAAGTGAGGCTGCACATCCGGCTGAAGTGTGATGTTCACCTGAAAATCTGAAGCACATCAGAGTTCAGTTGCAAACAAAGTTCTGAAAAGAAACAGCCGTGAAAAATGACCTTAAATTCATCAGAAATTGGAGAGCCAAACAGTTGAAATGCATCCAGGCCAAAAATATTCAAAGCCGACAGGTAGTTGACAATAAATAGGGTAAGGAACTGGATAATGTGTTTGTACGTTGCCTGCACAATGAACTGCACACAAAGGGGAATGGAACAGTCTCTGGAGGTGACCAAATGCTGAGACGGAAGTGACAACTCAAAAGAGCCCAGTCATGTATATGTTGCCATATTAATCAGGGAGACGGTGGCCCCAGTGTCAACCTGAAAACTGACATCCTCCATGAAAAGGCGGAGCGTGAGTGAAAGCTACCATGCAGATGGGTCATCCAGCGGGGCAACAGATTGCAGAGCATGTATGGTAAGTCAAGGCCCAGGAGGGGCAGGACTGGGGCGAATAAAGTGACTGCGACACTCCGATTGGATGTCGTCCCCCTCATCATACAGCATGTACGTTTTCGAATGGTGGGGGCAATCAGCTCGAGAATGTGTGGTAAAGAACTGTGGGCAAGATGAAAGTGGACCACCCAACCAGCGACTTGAGGTGCAGATGCCATAGAGACATCAGACAAAGAGGATTCCCAACGGAGCTGGCCTCTGTTGGCCGGTCCACCTCAACTGACAAGGGTGGTTGTGAGGTTGGCCATGAACGAAAGTGCAGCGGAACTGTACAGGAGCAGCCCGCGAACAAACAAAATGGATAACGGGTAAAGGACAAGCATGACAACAGATGACCAAGCAAGACAACAAGAACGACGACAAGCATTAAGCAACAGGGTCACAAGTGAAAACCTCATGAAAACAACAATTTCCACTGGTACACAGAAGTAAGCCAAGTAAATGTGATGTCTGTAAGCTGAATATTGAGAGACTTAGGCGAATATTGGACTGCTTTGCTGAGTGAGAGGCAGGCACCTTAAATGCATTATAGGGTACATCACTATTGGCCACTACTTCCCCCATTTTAGCTACTTGGTGACTTTAATGCATATCATCCCCTTTCGGGTTACCCCAGGACCTGTCAGAGAGGTGCCATCTTGGCTGACCTGCTTAACCAACTTAACCTCTCCTGTTCCTTAATACTGGAGCACCCACTTTCCTGTCCAACTCTTCGCACACATATTCCCATTTGGATCTATCCTTCTGCACTGCCTTGCTTGCCCATCAACGCTTTCTAGGTTTAACTGGCAGCCTTACTCCTCCCTGATGACCTTCGAAGAATGAGATTCCCCAGATGTGATGACTAGGTTGAATATCTCACAAATGTTATCCTTACTGCTGCAGAATGTTCCATCCCCCACACTTCCTCTCTACCATGTCGTGTCCCAGTCCCTTGGTGGACTGACTCGTGCTGTGACGCTATTTGTGCATGTAGATGTGCTCTCCACATTTTTAACCACTACCCTATTCTGGTAAACTTCATTCATTATAAACAGATGCGTGCAAAGAGTCATTGCGTTCTTAGAGATAGCAAAAGAGCTAGCTGGATTTTGTTCACTAGTTCTTTCAACAGTTCCACACTTTGTTCTGTCATGTGGGCCAACATCAGACAGCTATCTGAAACCAAGATCCATTCCCCAATTTCCAGCCTGACAGTCGCTGATGTCATTGGGGATGCTATTGCCATCTTCAACACCTTGGGTCGCCATTTTGCAGAAGTTTCAAGCTCTTCCCACTATCACCCTACCTTTCTCCATTCTCTGAACCGTGAGTGCTACAATACTGTCTTCACTATGACAGAACTAGATCATGCTCTCAGTTCATCCTGATCCTCCGCCTTAGGGCCAGATGCCATCCACATTCAGATGTTGCAGCACCTTTCTCCTGTGGGCAAGAGCTTTCTTCTAAAAATCTTGCTTCTGGCGACCCCTCTCCCCCAATATCTCTTACCAGCTCCATTTGCAAGGCGATGGAATTTGTATGATTCATGACTGGCTGGTGTGGTGGCTCGAATCTCACAATTTACCGTCGGATGCTCAGTGTGGATTTCGAGTGCGGTGTTCTGCAGTTGACCATCTCATTACTTTGTCCACCCATGTCATGAATGGTTTTCTGTGAAAATCCCAGACTGGGCTGTGTTTTTTGATTTGAAGAAGGCCTAAAACACCTGCTGGAGAACTGGTATCCTCTGTACTCATTAAATGTGGGGCTTCCGTGGGCACCTATCCTGTTTTCTTCGGGCATTTTTACAAGACCGAGTTTTCAAGTGGTGTGTGGGTTCTGCCTTGTCGGACACCTTTATTCAGGAAAATTGTGTGCCTCAGGTTTCCATCCTGAGCTTCGTCCTCTTTGTTATCACCATTAACCCTCTAATGGCCCGTATCCCACCAGTCATCTCTGGCTGTCTTTTTGTAGACAATTTTGCCATATATTGCAGTTCTCCATAGACTTGTCTCACTGCGGGGCGTCTTCAGAACTGTTTTGATAGTCTTTACTCCTGGAGCATTGACAAAGGCTTTCACTTTTCCCTTGACAAAACCATCTGAATGAATTTTTGGCGGCGCAAATGGTTTCTCCCACCATGTTTACACCTTGGGCCTCTTGCTCTTCCGTTAGTTGAAACTATGAAATTTTTGGGGTTCATGACAGATAGGAAACTCTATTGGTCCTCCCATGTGTCTTACCTGGCAGTCCGCAGCTGTACAAGGTCCTCAATCTCCTACATGTCCTGAACGGTACTTCGTGGGATGCCGATCGAACCACCCTCCTCATTTTGTAGCGGTCCCCTTGTCTATTCAAAACTCGACTATGGGTACTTTGTTTATGAGTCTGCACGCCCATGCATCTGTTTGGTGAGTAGATTTTATCTATCCAATTACATTATTTTGTAAAAATGGTTTATTTTTGTTGTTAAACTAATGCAATTAATTTTTATCTTAGAGAAAGTTTGACGTGAAACATAACATAGCCGGGGATTATTGGTGATACAGAAAAAATACTCATTAAGATAGAATCTAGAGTAAATGTAATTTTTTATTAAACACTAAACTTGTCTTAACATTTGCAGTTGATGATATACATCCAGTGTCACTTCTTGTTCTCTTGATTTATCTCTGGTGCCAGTGCCTTGATCATAAAATATTCCCCACTAAGATTTTCACTACAGTCTGTTCCCAGAACAATCTGTTTGTCTTCCTGCCTCACCTCTCTACAGGGAGTCCAGCAGGGAACTCCCTTGCCCCATCTGCCACCCACACTTGTACCCCGCTGTGGGTCCGGGGATTAGAATAGGCCCGAGGTATTCCTGCCTGTCGTAAGAGGCGACTAAAAGGAGTTCCTCCCCCTCAAGGGGGTAGTTAGCGCCTGCGTCCGGAGACGGACGGTTCCACGACCTCTATTTGCGGTCATTTTGCTTTCACTTCTCGTTTCTTCCTTCCTTTGTTTGGTTCCTTCCTTGCTCTTCTCCACCTCACTGTCTTCCTTATTCTTTCCCCTGCAAAATCTCCTTGCCTTCTCATGGCCTTCTTCTCCTTGCCTTCTCATTGCCTTCTTCTCATTGCCTTCTTCTCCTTGCCTTCTCTGGTCTCCGCCTCAGCGTTTGAGACAGTCTGTCCTCTCTCTCTCTCTCTCTCTCTCTCTCTCTCTCTCTCTCTCTCTCTCTCTCTCTCCCTCTCTCTCCCTCCCTCTTCTTCCTTCCTCCCTGTGCGCGCCTGAAGGCCGACCCATGCGTTCGCACGCGTAGCCGGTGATGGGGTAACGCGTAATTCCCCGCCCTGGGTAGGCAAGTAAGGCACGCGCGTACCCCCTAGTAAAGGCCAGGCCCGGGGAGGGGTGATTGCCTGAGCTGATACCTTCTGACCATGCTGATTGGTCGCTCCGTCTGTTTCTCGGGAGGTGTGACCTGAGGTGTAAACATTCACCTAAGGCGGGAGTGCCCTCTGAGAGGGTCCCCACAAGGAAGGAGCGCGCCATCGGAGACGCTGGCAATCATGGGGGATTCCTCCGCAATGGATTTCACTCCATCTCTCTCGACTTCTGCCCAAAAACGGAAACTTGACCAGCTACCAGTGACAAAAGTACTACCGCCTGCCCCACAGTTCCTCGTCGTTTCTCGATCTGAGGACGGAAAGGATTTTTCCTCTGTCAACCCTTTAGTCATCCAGAAGGGCGTCGATGCCATAGCCGGATCTGTCAAATCTTGCACCAGGTTGCGTAACGGTACCTTAATACTCGAAACTGAGAGCACCTTTCAGGCACAAAAACTGCTTCGGGCCACACTCCTGTACACATTCCCTGTCCGGGTGGAGGCTCATCGAACTTTGAATTCGTCTCGTGGTGTGGTCTATACTAGATCCCTCGACGGCTTGACTGACGAGGGTATTCAATCTTTCCTCGCCGAGCAGGGTGTGACGGCTGTCCATAGGGTCATGAAAAAGGTCAACAATGACCTTGTACTGACCCGGACACTTTTCTTGTTCGATAGTGTTCAGCTGCCATCGCGCATCAAGGCGGGCTATGAGGTCATCCCTGTTCGCCCCTATGTCCCGACACCTACGCGCTGCTACCAGTGTCAGCGTTTCAATCACATCCGCCAGTCTTGTTCCAATGTGGCTAAATGTGTCACTTGTGGCAGGGATGCCCATGAGGGTGACTGTCCACCTCCGTCTCCTCGTTGTGTGAACTGTCAGGGTGACCATGCCGCATCCTCCCGCGACTGTCCTGTCTATAAGGAAGAACGCTGTATCCAAGAAATTTGGGTCAAAGAGAAAGTGTCCACCTCAGCTGCTCGCAAGCTATTGGCTAGTAGGAAGCCCACACTGCTTCCAGCGGGGAAATACAGTACTGTCCTCGCCTCTCCTCGGACTACCGGGGAGGTGGCAACCCAGACATGCGATCTGACCTTCAGCACCACGGTCGTCCGTTCGGCCAGTGCTAAGATCGCGCGGTCACGTCTCCTCTTCCTCCCATCACCCCACAGACACCAGCCCCTTCATCAGCTTCTGCTAAGACGAAGACCCAGAAGTCAGATGCATGGGCCTTCAAGAAGGAGCCGTCCCGTGCAGACTTCCTACGTACCTCGACCTCCCAGCCTTCGACCGGTACTTCCACCAAACGACCTTCCAAGAAGGCTCATAGGAAGCATAGTTCTCCTTCTCCGCCATGGCGCATTTCTTCTCCTGCGCCACCCAGCGGTTGCCGCCCCAGGCCGTCATCCGTTTCGCCTGGCCGCACCGCTGGTAGCCGAACATCTGGCCGTTCACCGGCGGAGGAAGCTCCCCCTCCCGGCCATCTTCCCAAGATGGCCGATGAACCTATAGACCCAATGGACCATGACTGTCCGCCTACTGATAGCGGCGGCAGTGCTACCTCGAAGCCAGGCCCTCAGCGGCCTTCGAGGTGACCCCTTCTTTCATCTTCCTGTTTTTCTTACGATGGCACTTATTCACTGGAATATTCGCAGCATTCGCTCCAACCGAGAGGACTTGAAGTTGCTGCTCCGCTTGCACCGTCCGCTCGTCGTAGCCCTGCAGGAAACGAAGCTACGCCCATGCGATCAAAGTGCCTTGGCACACTACACCTCTGTGCGTTTTGACCTACCCCCTGTGGTAGGTATTCCGGCCCATGGAGGGGTTATGTTGCTGGTCCGGGATGATATTTACTATGATCCCATCACGTTGCACACCGGCCTTCAGGCAGTTGCCATCCGCATTACTCTCCCCACTTTTACATTTTCCATTTGTACCGTTTACACTCCATCGTCATCTGCCGTTACCAGGGCAGACATGATGCAACTTATTGCTCAGCTACCTGCACCATTTTTGTTAACTGGAGACTTCAATGCCCACCATCCCCTTTGGGGCTCTCCAGCATCCTGCCCGAGGGGCTCCCTGTTAGCAGACCTTTTCAACCAGCTCAATCTTGTCTGCCTCAATACTGGCGCCCCTACTTTTCTTTCGGACACATCTCACACCTATTCCCATTTAGACCTCTCTATATATACTCACCAACTTGCACGCCGGTTCGAGTGGTATGCACTTTCTGATACATATTCGAGCGACCACTTCCCGTGTGTTATCCATCTCCTGCAGCATACCCCCTCTCCGTGCTCATCTAGTTGGAACATCTCCAAAGCAGACTGGGGGCTCTTCTCTTACAGGGCGACCTTTCAGGATCAAACATTCACAAGCTGCGATAGTCAGGTCGCACCCCTCATGGAAGTCATTCTCACTGCTGCTGAATATTCCATCCCTCACCCTACTTCTTCTCCACGTCGCGTACCGGTCCCCTGGTGGACCGCAGCATGTAGAGACGCTTTACGTGCTCGTCGACGTGCTTTATGCACCTTTCACCGCCACCCTACAGTGGCGAATTGTATCAATTATAAACGATTACTTGCACAGTGTCGTCGTATTATTAAAGAAAGCAAGAAAGCCAGCTGGGCTGCTTTCACAAGCACCTTCAACAGTTTTACTCCTTCTTCTGTTGTCTGGGGTAGCCTGCGCCGGCTATCTGGCACTAAGGTCCACTCACCAGTTTCTGGCTTGACAGTCGCGAATGACGTCCTTGTGGCCCCTGAGGCTGTCTCCAATGCCTTCGGCCGCTTTTTTGCAGAGGTTTCGAACTCCACTCATTACCACCCTGCCTTCCTCCCCCACAAACAGGCAGAGGCGGCTAGGCCACCTAACTTCCGCTCCTCAAATCGTGAAAGTTATAATGCCCCATTCACCATGCGGGAACTCGAAAAAGCACTTGGCCGCTCACGGTCCTCTGCTCCAGGGCCTGATTCTATTCATATTCAGATGCTGAAGAACCTTTCTCCTGTGGGTAAAGGTTTTCTTCTTCGTACTTACAATCGCATCTGGATTGAGGGACATGTTCCCGCATGCTGGCGCGAGTCTATTGTTGTCCCGATTCCTAAGCCGGGGAAGGACAAGCACTTGCCTTCCAGTTATCGACCCATCTCGCTTACCAGCTGTGTCTGTAAAGTGATGGAGCGAATGGTTAACTCTCGATTGGTATGGCTGCTCGAGTCTCGACGCCTACTTACCAATGTACAATGTGGATTTCGTAGGCGCCGCTCTGCTGTTGACCATCTGGTTACCTTGTCAACCTTCATTATGAATAACTTCTTGTGGAAGCGCCCGACCGCGGCTGTGTTCTTTGATTTGGAAAAGGCTTAAGACACCTGTTGGAGGGTGGGCATTCTCTGCACCAAGCATACATGGGGCTTTCGCGGTCGCCTCCCTCTCTTTATTTGTTTCTTTTTAATGGATCGACAGTTCAGGGTATGTGTGGGTTCTGTCCTGTCAGACACCTTTCGCCAGGAGAATGGGATGCCACAGGGCTCAGTTTTGAGCGTCGCTCTCTTCGCCATAGCGATCAATCCAATAATGGATTGCCTCCCAGCTGATGTATCAGGCTCCCTTTTCGTGGACGATTTTACCATCTATTGCAGCGCGCAGCGTACGTGTTTCCTGGAGCGCTGTCTTCAGCGTTCTCTTGACCGTCTTTACTCCTGGAGTGTCTCCAATGGCTTCCGTTTTTCTGCCGAGAAGACGGTCTGTATTAACTTCTGGCGCTACAAAGAGTTTCTCCCACCATCCTTACGACTCGGTCCCGTTGCTCTCCCATTCGTGGAAACAACAAAAATTTTAGGTCTTACATTTGACAGGAAACTTAGTTGGTCTCCACATGTCATATTTGGCTGCCCGTTGTACCCGTTCTCTAAATGTCCTCCGTGTTCTCCGTGGTATGTCGTGGGGAGCGGATCGAACCGTCTTACTTCGCCTATATTGGTCGATCGTCCGCTCCAAGCTGGATTATGGGAGCTTCGTATACTCCTCTGCATGGCCATCCATCTTACGCCGCCTCAACTCCATACAACATCGGGGTTTACGACTTGCGATCGGATTGTTTTATACTAGTCCCGTCGAGTCTTCATGCTGACGCTGGTGAGTTGCCACTCACCTACCTGCGCGATATACTGCTTTGTCGGTATGCCTGTCGGCTACTGGCAATGCCCGACCACCCGTCTTAACGTTCCTTTTTTGATGACTCTCTCGACAGTCAATACGGGTTGTATGTCTCTGCCCTGCTACCCCCTGGAGTTAGCTTTCGTCGCCTCCTTCAACACCTTAATTTTTCACTCCCTGCAACCTTTCGAGTGGGCGAGAGCCACACGCCACCTTGGCTCCAGGCTCAGGTTCGCGTCCACCTTGACCTCTGCTCGCTCCCGAAGGAGGTTACCCCCGGTTCAGTCTACCACTCCCGTTTTGTCGAACTTCGTTCGAAGTTCATTAATATGACCTTCATTTATACAGATGGCTCTAAGACCAATGATGGCGTCGGGTGTTCTTTTATTGTCGGGGCACAAAGTTTCAAATACCGGCTCCATGGCCATTGTTCGGTCTTCACAGCTGAGCTCTTTGCCCTCGACCGGGCTGTTCTTTACATCTGCCGCCACCGACATTCTGCTTATGTCATCTGCTCTGATTCCCCTGAGCGCCATCCAGAGCCTCAGTGATCCGTATCCGGTTCACCCTTTCGTGCACCGGATCCAACGCTCTCTTCAGCAGCTGGTGGACGACGGTTCTCCAGTTAGCTTTATGTGGGTTCCTGGCCATGTCGGTATCCCTGGGAATGAAGCTGCAGATGCCGCGGCCAAGGCTGCGGTCCTCCAGCCTCAGACAGCATCTTGTTGTGTCCCTTCGTCAGATTGTAGCAGGGTAATTTGTCGGCGCACTTTATCGCAGTGGCATGCCGATTGGGCTGCACTTACAGACAAAAAACTTCCGGCCCTGAAACCTCTTCCCGTGGTTTGGACGCCCTCCTCACGCCCTTCTCGGTGGGAGGAGTTTGTTTTGGCCCGCTTACAAATTGGCCACTGCCGGTTCAGCCATCGCTATCTGCTGACGGCTGCGCCGGCGCCGTTCTGCCCATGTGGGCAATTGCTGATGGTCCACCACATTTTAACGGTCTGTCCGGATTTTAACACCCTGCGTCTTGATCTTGGCCTGCCATGTACTGTAGAAGCCATTTTAGCAGATGACCCACGAGCAGCTGCTCGCGTTCTTCATTTTATCAATTTGACAACCCTCTCAAACGACATTTGATTCTGCTGTTTTCTTTTTTTAATCCTATGCCTGTCAGTCTGTCTTTTATCATGTTTTCCATTTCGTTGGTGTTTTAAACTTGTGACTCGCGGTGCATTCCTCACGTAGTCTGGAAGCTAATGACCGTTGAAGTTGTGCGCCCTAAAACCACAAAAAAAAAAACCACACTTGTGGTCATACATCTTACCTATTGTGGATGATCTATGCACAAGGAGAGAAATGTGCTGAGGTTGTCACGAACATTAGAACTTCATTGCAACAAAGAAGGTGCGTGATAATGTTGGGCAAGTGAATTGGATTTCCAGTGAAAGCAACCTAAAAATAGTCCTCATATACTTTCAGGTTCTCACTAATATGAGAACCATTCTGTAAGGTGTAAGTTTAGCACTGCAAGCTACGCAGGCGATGTCCTAGATTCCAATGTTGTTATTGCACTCGGAGGAAAAATTTTGACTGTAACAGCAGCCAAAACTTTGAGAACTGTCAACCCCATGGAGGAGATGGCAGTGCCATCCAGGAGGCACAGACCTGGGAGAAAAATACAGGAATCAGTCCAGGACATCATTGAGGAGGAACAGTGTGGTGTAATGTGCAGGCTGAAAGACATTAGAATAAAGGAATGAAGTGGCACAAGACAGAGACAAGAAAGAACAAGTAATTATAAGGCTAAGAATCACAGAACATGAGAGAACAAAAGTGTACAGTCAACTGCAATCCAAAGGAAATGGGAAGAATGTTTTTTGAACATAAAGCAAAACCATTCAACCACTGTGCAGAAGTACTTGAACACAGAAATGAAGGCTACGTAATGGATCATGAGAATAAAAAGTAATGAGAAAAGCACAAGAAGAGAGATCTTCCCGAGTAGACAAGAGGAATAGAGTTTCATTGCAACACAGACTGCACATGCAGCAAATGAAACAGCTCTCTGGTGAAGGCAAGGTAGAGTGTGCCCCGATCCACTAAAAAATGCCACTAATAAGAATACTATTCTTGAAGCTTACCGTCGAGCACTCTCTGTAGTAAGTGAGAAACACTCCTGTAGGCATCTTCAGTGTAGGTTAGACTGGCAATGCCAATATTGTGGGCTGAATTTTTATTAATATAGGCATGGCACTTGGAAGTAGATAGTTGACGTCAAGTCTGGAAATTCGATTGACTGGTGAGCCACTGTGCATTGAACTACGAAGTCTGTGCAATAGAGAAATACTGTAAAGCCCAGTGTCACATGGCTCCAGGGTGGAAACTATGCAGTGGCAGTCATGGGCAAGATGAACTGCACTGAATGTGAGTTTCAGTTTCAGGCGTGTTTACATGCCAGCAACTGACAGCCCTCCATTGTGGGACATGAGGTGGGATTGGGAAACACCAGCCAGATGCAACAACACACACTTCCACCTCATTCCTATTATGTCTTCCTCTCCATTCTGTTACCATACTCACCAGTTTTTCTTTCTGCCTCACCTCTACAAAGAATCCTCCTGAGAAGTACCCCACCTCATCTGCCACTCATTCTCCTGACTACTTGTACTCATCTGTAAGTAAAGAAAGGAGCGTTACATTGTACGCATTTGATGTGGCAATTTTAATGTCGAACAATGAAAATATAGTAATTGGGAAGCATTCATGCTATTGCTTTCTGTGGGCTCTCTCTGAAAAAAATTCATTGTAATTTTAAATTATAGTGAAGTTTTTTGCAAATCACTAAGTGCTCTCATTGTCAAAAACTGGATGAATATAATGTCGGTATCTGCCTGCTATTGGTGAAACTGCATCCTCAGGCCTGGACACAGTTCCTAACTGTTAAACTTGCCACAGTGTGTTAACGATGTAACATAAGATTGTATGTTTTGATTAGCAGATTACTACAGCGTTTTAAATTTTGATCAGCAGTTATGTGAAATGTTGACAATGAAAGTTTATTTTCCCCTGACTGTCTTAAGATAGGCAGCCTGCAACTTTACTTAGTTCCAGAAAGGCAGTATTTTATTAATGTTCACTGTTCTACTTAATTGAGTAGATTAAATGCTCAGTTAATCACTGATTAGTAGGCACTCTAAAAGACTGATATAATTGATTCCGTTCTTTATCATGTCATGTTGAAACACTATTAGTTTATCATGTGTTTGTTTTACTTTTGCAGGTAAAGAATTTTTTATATTAACTCAATTTTTTTTTCTGTCGATCAGGTACAATTCAAAGTGTTCTGTCTCCTATTGCTGAGGAGCACGAATGTGGAGAGAGCACCACTAACACTGGTGGAGAATTGGTATGTTTAACCAGTAGCACAAAGTTTGATTTTGTAGCCTGTAATTAACACAACACTGTTTCCTGGCCTTCTTTCAGGTGCTCACAAAGTTCATTAGCTCAGGGATTTGAGCCATTACTGTACTTCCCCCTCTTCTGTGCTGTCATGCCCACTACCCACTTACTTAAATAAAAAAAAACTTCTTCCTTCATATCCTATTCATCTCCATTTCATTCTCATTCCATCTCCCATGCCAGTCTGTTTCCTGACCCCCACAAACATCACAACTTCTTTTCGAATGGTAACTGAAATGCTATGTCAAGTCTAAATTATCTGCTAAATGATCCAAAACATTGCTCAAAGACCAGTCATATACTGGATCTTGATTTAAAACAAGAAACTCTCTTTAATTATTAATGGCAAGTCATGTGTCATTGGTTAGTATACAGAATCTTAATGACAGCTCAGCTTCATCTTTGTTCTCCTGGTGTAATGGTAGTTGTCATGGTGTTCACAGATTTAGGGGGAATTTTAACTAAAAAAATGACTTTGTGGTGGTGACCATTATTCGTCGGTACTATGGACATAGTGAGATAAACAAATTTACCAAAGCAATAGGTTACGTGATAGTTGTTAGTCATTAAACATGACAATTAATATTATTCCAAAATGACAATTATTGCTTTCTGTTGTTTAAAATATTGCTGTTGGGAAGTGAGGTTTCCTCATTTTTGAGCAAATATCATAAACTTAAATGATAGCACACATTCTCTGTCATACAATCATAGCCTGACAAACTTACTAAAGTCTTGTGAAAATACTTTCCTGGTAGCAAAATAAGTATCAAGTGCACAACTTCGAGAGATCTACTTGTCTTTGTGGTTGTTGTGTTTGACACGTGTTGATTAGTAATTCAATAGAACTACCTTAGTGTACTTCCGCACATGTATCACAAATTTTGCAGTGTGATGTAAAAGTAACCGTTTAGTTATTTTCATCCTTCGGGATTCGCTGTCAAGTCTCTGGTACCTGATATAGAATCAAGTTATAACGCTTGTGATGGTCTTTCAGATCTTGCATTGACTTACTTTCCAGCTGCCGTGACCATGGCAAACAGTACTATATCCAGTTACTGGTTTCTTTTTCATGCATCTTGTTCTGTAGGACCAATATGTGGCACAAATCTTAAAGGTCATGGAATGTGTCAGATAAAATAAAATGTTTGAGAAACCAAAAAAGAGGAGCCATATGTTTATGTAAACACAATCAAGAATGTTACACAGGAATCAGCTTAATTTTTCAAGGAAATCCTCAACAGAACAGGAAACTCTTCAGTTTTGATTTGAATCCACATGGATTTCTGCTAAGATGTTTGAATTCCTGTGGTAACTTATTGGAAATGAATGCCGCAGTATACTGCATGCCTTTCTGCACAAGATTCAAGAAAGTGTGCCCCCAAAGGCAGAATGGATTTCTGCCTTGTGTTAACTGACTGAAAGCTGCTAATTCTTGGGAATAAGCTGATATTGTTAACAAGAAATGACAGCAAAGAATGTATATTTATTGAGAGGCCTATGTCAGATTACCCAGACTAATTAACGGGGGTCAACAGGAGTTACATGAGCTTATACAACTTACTACCTGAACTGCCCATTTCTGAGCCAAAACATCGTTTGGGAAATGGAAGAATTACCCCAAAATATACCACCATTTGTCATAAGTGAATGAATTTAAGCAAAGTAGACTAATCTTTGTGTCGAACTATCATTTACTTCATACACCATTCAAATAGTAATAATGACAGCATTAAGTCTTTGAACAAGATCCTGAATATGTTTTCCACAACAGTTCACTATCTATCTGAACATGTAGAAACCTAAACTGTTAAGTTTCACTGATCGTATGGCCATTCTGTGAAATTAAAATGGCAGGTTTTGTTGAATTGTTTGTTAGAAATTGTAAAAACTGATTCTTGTTGTGATTTAGTATTAGTTTATTATCTACAAGCCATGAAACTGTCTTGAACTGCACTACTTGAAACAATGCCAACATTCTCTACTACCAAGCTAGTGTCATCACCAAACACAAGGCATACCATATATGTAAATAAGGAACATGAGTGGACACAACAATTTCAAGAACAGGTATATTACAGAAAACCCACACCACTCTGACAGGGTATGTAGGCCTCAATGAATGTGTTTTGTGACAGCTGAATTTTCTGCCAAAGACACCATGTATATAAACACACAGCCATAACCATAACATTATACTAGTACAGACAACAGTTTGGCATTGGTGATTGATCAGCAAGAGGATGATCTGTGAGAATTTGAGAGCACCTTGAGTCACACGTAGTTACATAATCCTTCCAGTGAGTGGAAGCCCAATGTTGCGCTACATTTTCTCACAACACATTGAGAGCATCTGAAATATCCCAGCAATTACAGTAAATTATTCATTTTTAAAGTTTTTAGCCATGTATGTTGAGAAGGAGATGCTCTCTCCTAGGAATTGAATAAGTTTAGGCTCGAACCTATCAGGGGTCCTCATCCTCAGGACAATGGAATGTGCAAACTATTCAAAGGGAAAGGTAGGGTGAACTGATACTTCTTAAATTCTATGGAAATTTATACCAGTACCAATCTGGCTTTAGGCTGTATATGGATGCAGACAATGTAAGCTCTTGGAAACTAATGAAATGCCTCAAGGTTGGCAGCAGAAAAAGCGGATCCAGTTTGTCTTCATAAAAGTGTGTTCCATGACCTTCTGTGGATTTTGGAATAGGCATCATTACTTATTTAAGACACAGATTTCCAAGTTCCTATTTTTATTACAGGGGAAATTAGATAAATTCTAAGAACCTTGAGTTAGATGACGATAGTGCGAGCTGGGTAGGTCAAATAGAGGTAAGGCTGAAAATGTCTTAAATTCCGTAGGCATTGTGATGTGTTAAATCACTTTATCAAATCAGCAGTTTCCCTGGACTTTTTATCTGATGAACCTAAATATCAAGTCCCTCCAGCACACAGAAATAAACTTCACAGAGCCCTATTAAGTATGGTATATCCATTTGTTCCCTTCTTGTGCTAGGTTCATACTTGCCACTTTTGTCATATGCTGCAGATGCTCTCCTATTACTGTGCCCACAATGACCCTGCTGCTTAATTCCAAAATTGTGCCCCCCACACCCTCCTCTGTCTTAAAAAGTATTTTTTCCTTCTTGCTGTGCCGGTTTTTGCTGAATCTGCATGCTGTTTCATTCCAATATGGCACAGAACTTTTCTGTTTTAAGTTCGACACAGTGATAAATTTTTTCTCAGATATAATCTTCTTACTTTTATCACTTTTTGACTTTTTGAAATACACACAGGACGTCTTGCGCCTGAAATAGGATATTCGAACTGAGAAGAAAACAGTGACTGACAAACAGAAAAAGCCTGTTTGTATAAAGGTCATGGATAACCTTTTTCTTATTTTTTTTTTTTTTCCTCCTGTGAATAGGCCATCTGAGGACCACATCCCAATTTCAGATCCTCACTGTTGTTTCTTTTTCTTCCATTATGACTTCATCTGTTCGCTACATTTCTTCTGTCATTCTTCAGACCATTTTGAACCAGTCTTTCTAGTTACCCTGCTGTGGAATCTTCATTTTTAATACTTCTTTCTGAAAGATTACTCTGTTGTTAACATCTTCTGTTTTTATATTTTTTTATAAATGCTGTTCTTTTTCTTTGTTGACCCAGCTTGTTTTGTTTTGCTTATCCCAGAACTATTTGAAAATCTTATTTGTTAATCTACTGTCTTGAGTTTTGTGACGAAGCAAGCTGGGATAATTTTACTCCCACTCTTGTTTTGCCACCTGCCTGCTTAAAATTCATTTTGTCAATTTTGCATTAAGTACAACTCACATACATTAATATAATCTGCATTTTCATAAAAGAGAGAGGTTGGCCCTCAGTTTTAAAGAACTTCATGCCAGATCAAATTTTGTGCTTAATTTTATGTATGTAATTGATTTTCCAATTTATTCTGAATATTCACTGCTGGTATCTTTCATTATAAGGTGAAATCAGTAATAGTTTCATAACTTAAATTTTATTGTTGATGTATAAACATATCTAAATTCTCTACTAATTATAAACATTTGAGAGACAAAATACTAGTCATCTTAAAGTATCTATTTGGCTCTATTCAGAAACATGTTTTGCAAAATAATCTGTTCATTAATCCCAACGTGATTAACAGTTTTGACCAAAGTATTGTGAGCATACTTACATTTGTCAGTTTGATTATTTCAACAAATATTTCTGCCTAACTTTTGTAGTAGAAGAAACTGTTAAAAAGACAGAATTTTTCGATGTATTCAGTTAATTGAATGAGTTAAGATTTAATTGTAATTTCTGGAAGCTCTACTTCAAACAATGTGTAGTTTCAGTACCTATCATTGTGATGATATATCAAGGGCCTAATGTCTCGTCGTGACACAGTCAGTCCAGGGCCAAGTTTCAGATGTGGAACCTGTGTTGGTTAGAATGACAACAATGTATCAGCTTAACAGTGAACCTATCTATTTGGACCATGTTGGTTTTAAAGGATTTTCTAGCGTTCTTAACATGCCCACCCCTACCATAGAAATCCTTAAGCCAGTTCTACTGGCTATTTCCTGCAGGAAACTCATTTGTGTTACAGCGGATGCCACATCTTCAGCACGTATAACAAAATCACCTTTACATGTTCAGTATATTCTTTGTAAGAAATTCTTACTATTTTCCCTAACACAGTATTAAAAAGCATTGGGGACAGGCCATCACCTTGTCGTACATATGTTTTTGTTTTGAAGGCTGTGAAATTTATCCCATAAGATTTACTTCACAGAGTGATATCTGTAAGTGTTTAATGGATTAGGTTTGTCAGTTTAGATTTTATACCAAATTCTCGAATTATTTTCTCTTTAGTTTTTCTGTCAACATAATCAAAAGCCTTCTTGTTATCCACAAACGTAAGTACAATGTCCTTTGAATTGAGTAATCGGTGATGAATTACTGACTTGAGATAAAATATTCGTACTGATCATGGCCTTCCCTTCCTCTAAAGCAAGCTTGATATTCACATAAATGGCTGTCTAGTGTTGTTTTATATTCTGCTTGATAAAATTTTGGAAAATACTTAGATGCTACTGACAGAGAGATTACTATGTAGTTGTTTACATCCTATTTATTGTCTTTCTTATGCAGTGGATGTATCAAGGTAACTTTCCATTCCCCTGGGACATTTTTTTTTTTCTGTTTTCCAGATTTCATCAAAGAGTAAATGTAGCTAATTTGCTTTATTTGGCAAGGACAACTTCAAAAGTTCAGCTGTAATAAAATCTTCTCCACAAGCTTTGTTATTTTTGAGGGTGTTAATTCCTTCTTCAGTTTCTTATATAGCACGAGGTAAATCGTCTTCACAATTTTCATTACTATCTGAGAATTCAAATTCACGAAAAATCTTGAAATTATTATTTAACCCAATTTGGCAGTTTTCGCTTTAGAAACGTATTTGCATTTTTAAACCCCTTCAATTTCTTCTTTGCAGTTTGATAAAAAACAAGGGAATTATTTTTGTGTATTTTCAAAAGTTTCTCCTTCTCAAAGGCTTACTTGATTTTTCTGATTAATCTGGTTGTTTTCTTTCTTTGATGTTTAGATTGATCATGTTCTAGAATTTTCTTTGAGCATTTTTGTCTTACTCAGCCTGCTGCCATGTTTAGACACTTCTTTTAACTGATTCTTTTGTTAGTGAGCCTGTGTGCATTATGTTATAGTAACTTTTGCGAACTTTTTTTTTTCCTTTATTAGATGGGAGTTTTACTTAAAATTCACCATTCCTTACTACTTTCAAATTCATAACTTCCATTGTACTTCTTTGTGGAATAGGCACATGACCTAACTGTAATTTTTATGACATTGGGTTGTGAGATATCCATGTTTTAGCTTCCCTTGGGAGCTTTCTAAGGTGGGTTGACATCAATTTCAAGAGAGCTTTGACACAAAATGATAGGCCTCAATTGTGTTGGTTCTTCTGTGAAGTGGGTGATGTCCTACTTGATTTATGAATTTCTTTCCTTTCTGTTTATTTCACTGCCATAATGATTTTGGCCTCAAGCCCTTAATGAGCACAATAAAATATGTGGTAGGGGGGTGAGAAACATTTTTTCATTGAGCCACAGAATTCACAATACATTCATTACACATGCTGTTTCTCTGAACATGTTAAGAAATCACTGCGCAGTTTGAGGCCAGTTTGGTTTCAAAATTGTAATAATTACAAGAAAAATATCTTCCTCCATTTGGAAAATGCTCATTTGACAGGAGGTCCACTAGCAGTTAGCAGTTAGTCTTCTTTTTAAATTACTTTCAGTTCCATTTACTGGAAATTCTAAAAGGCCTTGAATTTTTTTGTGGTGGTTCATCATTTACAGACATGCATCAAGGTAGTCTGGCAGCTGTGGCAGAATTTCCTAAGCCTAACCCCCTCCTCCTGTCCAGGCCAAGTACTTGAAGCGATGCTGCAGTCAGTAGTAGTGTCATAAATATTGTATGGAAATTTTGATATTTCGATAAATATCTCTTAGCCTGTACTTGAAAATGTCTAATGGAGAAGCCTTGTCAGTGTTCAGTTCTGTGCTTCCAGGAGTCCTGCTGAGTTTTCAACATTTTATGCACAATATTTGAATGACATATTGAACATGCTCTTCCAGGTGCTAGATATTCAATCTGCCAAGCAACCATTTATTGTTGTTCATGCACAACTGTGTATAAGAGTTTGATTGCTGGTACCCACTGCACAATTTCATGCGTTTTGCTGTTTGGAGCCCTTACTCATATTATGTGAAATGGAAATATTGTGTGTTTTTTCAGCACGCGCCCCCAAGCCATGTTCAAATTGAAATACCTGATACAAAAGAATGTTATTGGCAGTTGGCACACTTTATACATAGGTGTACCAACTTGAGCTTTAATTATTTCATCCAAGCTATCTGAAGTTTCCAACATGAAACAGGTCTCATCACATTTCATTTCATGATTATGCCTGTGGCAGACCTCAGTTTCACCTGGTTTGCTACTTTGTTTCACCTGGATGTGTTGCTGGTGCTCTATATAGTTAATCTTTGAAATTACAAAATGAGACTTCTTATCCTAACTGAAAAGAGCAATATACACAGGATGGTTGTGTATCCATAGGAGTCTCCTGATCTGCTCATATATTGGGCAAACATAAGGTAAGAAAGCAATTCTCAGTTTCTCTTACTCTTTCTCATTCTCAGTCTCTTACTCAGCTGTTCTTGAAATTGTCTGCTGCTCCCATTGAATTTGATCATTTGGCTATTCATTCTTTTGAATCACTTTTCTTAGGTGATGTAATTCATTGGCGAGGCTCTCTTTGTCTGAAAGTGTTAGGGGTCTGTGGATCAGAGACAGTAACACTAAATTTGTTCATAACAATATTGTGAATAGTTGCTACTCACCATATAGCAGAGATGCTGAGTGACACACACAACAAAGAGATGCTTGGAAGTAGAGCTTTCTCCTAACATGTCCTTTGTTGAAAATAGCTGTGGGCACTCTGTGGCACCATGTTATGCCAACCTTCCTAAACACCCAGAATCCCAACCTCTCACCTGGTTCATATTCGTCTTTGCCCTCTGGATTGAGGGTGAGGAGACCCTATCTACATTCTTTCAGAACCCAAACACCTTCAACCCCATTTACGTCATGTGGTCCCATTCTACCCAACAAGCCACCTTCCTCGATGTGACCTCCACCTAAAATATGGATACATCAGTATGTCTGTCCATGTTGAACCTACCAACCATCAGGAATACATCCACTCCAGCAGCTGCCACTCATTCCTTACCAAGAAGCCCCTTCGAGACTGCCTTTAAGTATATGGAAGGTGTCATTGAGGCTTTATAGGCAGTAATTACCCTCCCTACCTTGTATAAAAACTGATCTCGTGCGCCCTGTCTTTCCGGTCACCACCCACCTCACAAAGTCCCACTGTCCAGCCACAGAGGTGCATTTGCCTTGTGACTCTGTACCACCCAGGACTGGAGCAACTGAATTAAATTCTCCACCAGTGTTTTGACTACCTCTCATTCTATTTCGAAATAAGAAATTTCCTACCCACTACGTCCCCACCAAACTCCCACACCAGTACTCCAGTGGCCAATGATGCTACACAACCTCTGCTTCCTACCTCGTGGACTCTTGTCTCATACCCTTGTAATAGATGTAGATCCAAGACATGTCCCCCACATCCTCCCACCACCACATCCACGTACTGAAGTCCAGTCAGAAACATCACCTATCCCTCCTTTGGTGGGCAACCTGTGAAATGAGTCATGCGATCTACAACCTAGGCTGCAACCAACCACTGTACTGCATTCTACGATGGTGGGACAAATAAGAAATTTCTGTCTGCATAAATGGCTGCTCATACACTGTGGCCAAGTAACAATCGAACCACACTGTTGCTGAGCATGCCACCAGATCCAGTGCACTGCTGCCAGTATCATCTTTATGGCTACACTCAAATATCATGGCAACACCCAGCCAACTGTGTAACCTGGCTACCTTGTCCTCCCTGCTGCACAAGTTGCAATGGTGATCATGCCATCTCCTCACAAGATTGTCCCATGTATCTCAATGATTGAGTGTCCTAGAGACCTGGGTCGAGGAAAAACATGCCTTACCAGGTCACTCGCAAATTGTTGACTAGTCAGTGACCCTGTGTTCTACCATCAGGCAGTTGGAGATCGAGACGTGTGATGTGTAACAGAGCACTGTGGTTGTTAAATCACCCAGTGTCACAGCAGCAGCCCCGTCGTCATTCTCCTCCTCTTTTTCTCCAGCTGTGCAGCAAGCCCCCTACTTTCGTCTCATGGGTCAAAGTCACCTGCTATGCAACTGAAAGCCCAGAAGGGACAGAAGGAATACTCCCATGAAGAATTTCTATGTCCCTTCAGCCAACAAACATTTGAGTCCTCTAATGCAAACCAGAAAGGATCCAAGAAATCAAAGAAAGGCAAACCATGTGCTTCACTATCGGCTCACAGTTCCTCCTTGATGGTGTGGCCACATGACACCCTTCTCTGGCTGTTCACCTTGTTGCCGGTATGCACCTCCTGCTCTGGACCACAAAGACAGACAGAACGATAATGCCAACCCTCTGTAGATCTTCCAGAGGCTGATTCTCCAGCCTGTGTCCCCTGTACCAGTGATCCTTCAAAAGCTGCCACTCTATAACCGCTGAGGTGACACTCCTCTTGGCCGAACTTCTCAGTCAGCTTAACCTCATTTGCCTTATCGTGGGGGTACCCACGTTCCTTTCACACTCCATGCACTCCTACCCTCATCTGGACCTCTCCTGCACAGCCCAATTTGCCCATCATTTCATCACTGTCTCTGGTATGTACTCGAGCAACCATTACCCATTTGCTATCCATTTTCTGACTCCTACCCCACCTACGTGCACACCCAAATGGCAACTTCCTAATGAAGATTAGAGATATAATGCTTCCTGGCACCCTTCGAGAAACAACATATACCCAGTTATGATGCCCAGGTCGAATATCTTACAAATGCTGTCATTACCACCACACAGTGTTCCAATCTCTCACTATATCTTTACCGTGCTGTGTCCCAGTCCCTTGTTTGACTGAGACATGTTGTGACTCTACTTGCATGCAGAGACGTGCTCTACATGTTTTAAAAATTCAGTGATACCAAACTGCATTCATTCTAAACCCTTGCATGAATAGTATCATCACACCCTTCAGGATAGCAAAAAACTTGCTGGAATTAACTAGTCCTTTTAATTGTTTCACTCACTCTTCTGTTGTGTGGGCCAACCTCAGATGGCTCTCTGGGACCAAGAATCATTCTCAAATTTCTTCCCTGTTAGCAGCAGATCTAGTCATATTGGACCCTGTCACTATCTCTATAATCTGTAATTTTATAATGGTCTGTTACTCATTTCCCCTTCCATGATCCTTTAGAATACCACACCAGGTCATAGTTGAAGGTTGTTCATTCCAGCAAACTATGCTGTACTTCTATTTGTCACTGGAATTATCCTTACACCAGCTTTCATAGATGTAGCAGCTTTAGTCTACATTCCCACTATGTTGGCTTGTGTTTTGTGGGCACCTTTGTCCTGCTCTGTGACAGTGGCTGTGTGTAGTGGCTGGCAGCTCTAGTGAATTCAGGTAGTTAAGCTCAATTAAAATTTAAATATTTTGTGATTCTTCATTTGGATTATTATGCAGTTTTCATCAATCTCACTTTAATAAAATTTCACATGTATCTACTTGTCACTGCACGTGATTCATAATCTGTCATTATATAATTTACCAACTTACTAACACTGAGATGAGCATGTGCAGTGATATGACATACCACTGACACATTTCAAGCGGTTTGATTTATGCTTAGATTCAGTTGATGTAAAGTTATTCACCCGTTCAATTTCTTTGCAGGAGCCACAAGAGGTGCACCAAGAGGAGGTATTGGCAGGTGAGATTTTTGCTTTCTTCAGTAGCTTAATTACACTTTAAAGTTATCACTTTAATATTTTCTTATGTGGTATTTTTGTTCTATCTTTTTCTTGCTAAAGTATTTTAGTGAAACAGTTGCTCAAAATTTTATACATGAACTTGACACTGGATATTAATTACATAGTGCATAATTCATACTGCAAATTGGCAGTGTCTTTGTAACTACAAAAGATTGGTCACATATGTTTAAAACAGGTATTGCGGTAGATGGTGTGGGAAATGTGATCAAAGAGAAAGAACACAAATTTTTAAGTACCGAAGTGACATTCAGAAATAAGTCATTGTAAAAGTAAGCTAACATTACAAATTGGCACACTGTGATAAGTAGTAATATTTAGATCACAATTCCCTTATTCTGTAGTCATGGCTCTTATTAAAATCATCATCTTGAGATAAATATATTTAGGTATACAACTATCACTCAGCATAGGTGAGCTTCTTAAAGAGGAAAATTGCCAATGTTATTGGGGACTAGAACAAGTTAGACACATTCATGGACAGTGATTTGAAACGTCCTCATCATGTCTTGAAATGAAGAATATTGTCCCTGTAATCCGCCTTCTCTCCCAAAGCAAATGGAGACTTATGTAGTCATAAATAATATAATCTGCTTCACTGATTGCTGCAGTCTGCCAATGTTGGGAAAATGTTCTGAATGCACAACTGTAGAAATCACATGGTTTTGTAGCAAAGTACTTGTAGAGCCATGTTCAAAGTGCATTTTCAACCCAAAAGGAAGTTTGTGAAGATCATTGAACAAAGCGCAGAAAGGATGAAATCTGAGGGTGCAATATCAGGTGGAAACGGTAGGTGCAGAATGACTTCCCAACCCAGTAGTTGTGTAGTGTTTCTTGCCAGTCTAGCAGAATGCTGGTGGCTATTATTGTAGAATAGCACCACTTCTGACAGCCTTCCTTGTTTTTATTCTAGGATTGCATTTGGAAGAAGTCTGTTGTTGACAATAAATGCCAACAGGAAACTTCTACCTCATGCAAGCAACTCTTCGTACACCACATGGCCACTGTTCCACCAGATGCACAACATTATCTTACGTGGATGCACACAAGTCTTTCTATGCAGCATTGCTGCTTTGTTTGGACTAAAGCATTCCTTTCTATTCTTTCCCTTACAGTAGCAAAACGACAAACTTTCTAGTCATCAGTAATGGTTCAGGATAGGAATGATCCGTGGTGTTCACACACTAATCGATAACAAGCAAGTGCATAATGCACATAAGGCCAACCAATAATTTTTCTGATTTGACTTGTGGTTCTCATACTCTTCTTTTCTGAACCTTCTCTATTGGCTTCATAGCCATTCTTGAGTGTCTGTTGAAATGTTAACATGTCTGTCCTGCTGCGTTGTTCAGTTATTGATAAAAAAAAACATATTTCTTACTTTGTAGGCCCTTTTGTGGTTTCAACTGTGCACAGTGTCAGCCACATTATATATATTTCACACATACTCATATCCTGCAATAGAACACACCTTATAAGACCAAAAATACATTTTTTTGGCAAATCACAGGCAGGTCAAACAATCTTAAAATTTCAACATGATCTTGAGAATGGGTATAAAGCTGAAATGATGACTGTGTAAAACAAATGAACAGTTAATAGTCAAATGATGGAAATATCTTTAAAATGGAAGGTAAAGCAGATATTTGTTGTCAGTGAGACATTGGTAGTAAAAGAGGAGGAGAGATTTGTGAAGACAGAATCAGTTGGGAGGAAAAGAGATAGGAGCCAGTGTAGACGAAAGGAAAGACTTAGGGACACCGTACACCAGTTTTGTGCTGTACTTGAACACATAGGTGTGGGAGAGAGAAAATTTTGGTCTGAGGTCTTACACCCTTTTGTAAAAGAAAAAAATTAACTGGGATGCCTCAGAATTATTTTTGAACCATTAAGGAGTTGCGGAGTCAGTACAAAGAAAGACAACAGCAAACAGTGTAATTGAGAGAGTTGACATTGACAGTGGGATAGACTGTAAATCAGTGGGAGAAAACTGAGACAATGGGAGAAAGCCATATACATAGTGACAGTGAGGGTGAGGTGCTAAGTATGAATGCTTCACTACAGGGAGAGACCAGATAAATGAATATAGATTATTGTGTGTTAAAACAGTGGGAATATGTTCACATGCAAAAATTTCTGGTGAGGAAGGTAAAATGTGTACTGGGGCAGCTGGTTCCCAACTGTACTGTCAGTATTTTATAGAGGAACATATTCACCTTTCATGTGCTCCAACAGGAGCATTTTACCAGTGGTTTGCTCTATGGTACTATGTGTTCCATGAGATACTGCTGGTAGAACTAGAGCAAATGGATAGTTGTTTGTGATGCAGTAGGTTGAATCAGAGAATGTGGTAGTCTGAAAAATTGTACTGTGGAGCCACTATTGACTACACTACCTTTGGTTGCATGTTGCATGCAGTGTAATCCTGTATTGCAAAACATACAGATACTGAAGTTCATAATTTTGTCCTTGAGTAGAGGCCAGGGATGTAATAAACATTACCTATCAATAATACAGTGTCTGCTAATGCTTTATTTTCTGTGCAAAAGGCAATGTTCATCACTCTGATTTTAGATGATTTTGCTTCAGCTGTATTTCTTCCCACAGAAGCAAAGAATTACTGAAATTAGTATCTTATGTATTTTTATGCCTGAAATGAAATAAGCAAATTTTACACAACATTTTTCTATGAAAGTGTGGAAAGACAAAAATCCAGGATGGAATGTAACAGTATTATGAAAAGGGAAGTTGCTACTCACCATATAGCAGAGATGCTGAGTTGCAGATAGGCACAACAAAAATATCCCCACATTAAAGCTTTCGGCCAGTGAGGCCTTCATCAACAATAGTCACTCTGTTGTGCTTACCAGTGACTCAGTATCTCCACTATATGGTGAGTAGCAACTTTCCTTTGCTGAATAATGCAATCTGTTATTTCAGAAAACTAGTAATAGGTATTATGATAAATCTTGTATTATATTTTATTACAATTAAAATTATCTGGAACATAGCAAAACAAAAAGACTAGTCATAAACCATATCTCCAGTTTCCCCCTCTGTGGCTTGGAATGAACACAGAGACTGGATAGATCATGGAGTGTGCAAAGGTTAAATATATTGAGAAAGTGTATTAGCATCATGATGTCTTTGTGAAGTAGGAGGCAAAAATAATAGTAACAAATGGGTTTGAAAAGTAGGGATGGAAGACAGTTTTTCAGGAGCCCAAGACCACCACAGCTAGGGCACAGGATGACAGCTCAACCATGAGCTAAATGAGAAGGAAGAAAACAGATATTACTTATGAACTTACAAGCTCAGCTTGAGATGCTATTCAGTAATGAATTATTGTAAAATGTGTGTGTGCTCAATTTCATTTAATTTTTTAAATTAGTTTAATTTACTTTCACTCAACTATAAAAAAATACTAAATGTTATACTTATGTGTAAAATGATGAAATGCCTGCTGCGATATTGAGTATTTAGTCCCCGTTTGTTCCCCGACATGCCCACACATTTCAGTAAACAGAGATCAGTGCACTCTCATGTAAACCACCATTATTTGTGCAATGGGTAGCATTTTATAACCTTTTGCCTGTTACACTGTCAATGACACGTGGTGGGCCTTTCTTTCAGGGAATGTTTCATATGTTGTTTTGATTGTTTCTAATTGGGTTCAAGTTATTGTCAATGACATAAAATATATTTAACTTGAATAAATCTATTCCTGGTTTCATCAAGATACACCTAGTGAAATTGAGATTTGATGTTAACTGCACTGACAACCACCTTAGATCAGGGGGAGTGTGGCACCAATTTTCATAAATATATTTTAAGTCACTTAATAATCTCTGAGTGTCTTATTGCATCAGTGGTAATATTTTGAGCTTGTAGTAATTCGCTTCTCTAGTCAGTTGATGCCAACAACTTTAGCTAAACAGACAGCATGATTAAACACCTGAATAATCCCACATAATCCTAAACACCCTATACCACAGTATATGCTTCAGCTGACAAATTTAACTAGCTGAGAGTTTAAACAGCAATGGCAATCTTGTCCAAGTGAGCTGCAATTTGAATTTCAGTGTCAACCTGAGCATTCCAATGGGTAGCAGACATATAATATAAAGATCTCCCAAACAACTTTTTCAGGACTTGTTAGCATTGTGGACTGCTGCTGAATAGGTTTTAAAAAAGCCAAATCTCTTCAAATAAAGTATCTGCTTCATGGAAACACTCGGCCACATAAGGCTAAGATGAGCACATGGAGAAAATTTTACAAAACAATTTGACTGAAGAAAGTGTTAGATTTCCTATATATGACCCTATAATATTCTGTCCCCTATCATAACCATGTCTGTGGCATTCATTAAGAGGAACGGGGTGTTTTACAAGTGTTGATTGTATTGAGTGTGGAATAGCATTTCTTGTCTCCTGATTTCAATCTATGAATTCCAAAGGCAAGTCATGTTTCATATTTATCAGTCCCCTTAGCATAGTAAATACGACGTAGGGTGAATGTTGTTTGTTTGGTATGATTTGAACTGGGAGTTGCAGCAATAATAATTAAGTAATGCTTCTCATTTTCTCTCTCTTCCAATATAGCACCACTGACATAACTAGAAAAAAGTTCATTCTCAGTATCACATGACAGATAATGCATGAGTAAACACTTTCCAGGTTCTTGTTGGTCTCTAACCTTGCTTATGTATTCAATTGTTATAGACAGAAGAGCTCTAATATTCACAGGAAATTTTCATTAGTTGGACCTTCAATTTTTTGAGCTGAACCTCTGAATGTCAAGCCTCTTTACCAAGAAATAATATCATATCAAGCAACATGAGAGCTCCAATGCAAGTTGGCTATTCTATGGATGAACAGAAAATGTTACCTTGTTTACTTCCAAGCATCAGCATTCATCTTTCATGTCATTTTATTTCTTCGCTTTTATGATTCTCCTGTGAAATATTTTTACAAATACAAACATTTCATTTGGTGTGTGTTGTTGGATGAAAAATATATTCCATATACTTGTTTTTAACGTAAATCACCTTGAGATGTAATCAGAAATGTGTTACTTCTGAACGATGTTGGCAAGCCTACCAAATTGTAATGTTGTATTACAGCTGCCAATGTGTGCATTTGTTGGGGAAAAAATTTTGATAGAATTTACAAGAATATTTGAAGAAAGCACTTTTTCGCTCCATCACAATGTGGATTTAGTGCACAATATCTAAAGAAGAAATAAAATAACAGTGAATACAATCAACTTTGCCAAATTAACACTGTTCTACAAACAAAACTACTTTTCTGTTTCTGAAAAAATACATTGTGATCCTATGTGTACTTAAAGTGCTGAATTCAAAACTGTTTTTAGTTTTTTTTTTCTGTCAGGGATTGTTTATGAATAATCAAAATTTTATTTGTCTTTTCTGTTTCTGATATTGCGGCAAACATGAGGTGAAATTCGATTGACAAATTCATATTTTTATGATGTTGTAATTTCATCACATTAATGGAGGGTGAGATTATCATATAAAACAGAAAGCAGAAGTGGAAAAGTAGAAAAGTGGAGACTGGGTGCAATGGTGGTATGAGGGCTGAGCAGTGCTGGAATGGGAAGAGCTGGGTGGGTGAGAAAAGTGACTAACCAAGGTTGAGGCCAGGAGGGTCACAGGAACGTAGAATATGTTGCAGGGAGAGTTCCCACCTGTGCAATTCAGAAAAGCTGGTGTTGGTGGGTATGATCAATATGGCTCAGGCTGTGAAGCAGTCACTAAAATGAAGGATGTCATTTTGGGCATCGTGCTTAGCAGCAGGGTATCAACTTGTTTCTTGCCACAGTTTGTAGGTGGCCGTTTATGTAGACAGACAGCTGCTTTCTCATGCACACATAGAATGCAGCACTATGGTTTCATCTTAGATTATACATCACATGACTGGCTTTACAGGTAGCCCTGCCTTTGATGGGATGGGTGATGTTGGTGACCAGACTGGAGTATGTGGTGGTGGTGGTGGTGGTGGTGGTGGTGATGGTAGTAGAATGTATGGGACAGGTCTTGCATCTAGGTCTATTACAGGAATATGAGTGATGAGGTAATGTGTTAAAAATCCTTCCTAAACACCCAGAATCCTAAACCTCCTCCCCTCGTTCAGATACATTGAAGAGATCTTTGTGATTTGGATTGAGAGTGAGGCGGCCCTATCCACATTCCTCCAGAACCTCAACAGATTCTCTTCCATTGCTTCACCTGGACCTTCTCAAGCCAACAAACCGCCTTGCTAGATGCTGACCTCCACTTCAAAGATGGCTAAATCACTGCGTCTGTCCATATCAAACCTACTAACCACAAGTAATACCTCCATTTTGATAAATGCCACCCATTACATACCAAGAAGTCCCTTCCATACAGACTTTCCACCCACGGCTGTCACATCTACAGTGATGAGTGGTCCTCCTCAAAATATACCGGGGGTCTTAATTACATGTTCAGAAAATAATTATCCTCTAAACCTTGTACAGAAACAAATCTTATGTGCCTTATCTTTGCGGTTTACCACAATCCCCAAAGTATCATCTTTTGGCTACAGAGGACTATTCCCCTCGTAACTCAGTACCACCCAGGACTGGAACAACTCAATTACATCCTCTGACAGGGTATTGGCCACCTGTCATTGTGCTCTGAAATCAGAAATTTCCTGCCTACTATCCTTTCCACCCCTCCCACTGTGGTATTCCTCTGTCTACCAAATCCACACAATATACTAGTCCATCCCCACACAATCCCTGCTCCCAACCCCTACTTCATGGCTCATATCGCTGTAATAGAACTAAATGCAAGACCTGTCCCATACATGCTTCCACCACCATCTACTCCAGTCTTGTCACAAACATCATATATCCCACCAAGGGCAGGGCTATGTGTGAAACCAGTCGGGTGGTATACAAGCTGAGCTGCAACCACTGCACAGCTTTCTGCATGGGAATAACAAGCAACAAGCTGTCTGTCTGTGTGAATGACCACTGATAGACTGTGGCCAGGAAGCAAATGGACCACCCTGTTGCTGAGCAAGCTGCCCAACATGATATCCTTAATTTCAATGACTGCTTGACAGCCCGTGCCATATGGTTCCTTCTAACCAACCCCAGCTTTACTGAATTGCGCAAGTGGGAACTCTCCTTGTGGTATATCCTTAGTTCCCCTGGTACACCACCCACTTCCCCATGTACACCACCCACTTCCACCTCATTCCTATTATGTCATCTAATCCATCCTGTTGCTATACTCACCAAATTTCTTCCTGCCTCACCTCCATGAAGAATGCACCTGAGAAATACCCCACATCATCTGCCACACAGTCTCCTGGCTCTATGTATCCATCCGTAAGCAAAGAAAGGAGTGTTACATTGTATGTGTTTGATGTGCAATTTTACTGCACTAACAGCAAAAATGTGGTAAGTTATAAACATTTTTGCTATTACTTTCTGTGGGGTATCCATGAGAGAAATTCACGATAATTTGAAATTATTGCTGAAGTTTTCTGCAAGTCACTAAGTGCTCTCATTGTCAAATACTGGATGAATGGAATGTTGGCACATGCCTGCAGTGAGGGAGGCTGCGTATACAGTCACACACAGTTCCTAACTGATAAACTTGCCACATTGCGTTAACCCTGTAACATAAAATTTTATGTTTTGATAATCAGATTACTATAGGATTATAAATTTTAAAATTTGGTCAATAATTATGTGAAAAGTTGGCAATAAAAGTTTATTTGCTACTGGCATTCTTCAGATAGCCAGACTGTAACTGTAATAAAATTCTTGCTTTCTGGAACTTTGTTAGTAATATTCACTGTTGTACATAATGGAGTAGATTAGATGCTCAGTTATTCACTGATCACTAGGCACTGTAAAAGATTGAAATAATTATGTTCTTTATCATGTCATGTTGAAACAGTTCTCATTTATCATCTGTTTCTTTTACTTTTGCAGATAAAATATTTTTTTATTAACACACAATTTCCTTTTTTGTCAATCAGGTCCTGCTGAGGAAGAAGGCACGCGTCCTATTGCTCAGGTGAGTGAATGTAGTGGCAGCACGTATGAGACTGGCAGAGCAAGTGTGATTTTTCACCAGTAGCAAATTAAGTTTGGTTCTGTGGCATGTAAAGAACCCCACACTGCTTCCTGGCCTCCTTCCAGGGTGAGGGCATATTTCATCAGCTCAGGGCTTTGAGCCATTACAATACTTCCTCCTCTTCTGTGCTACTCTGCACACTACCCACTTATTTAATCAAATAAACTCCCTTATTCATATCCTGTTCATCTGCATTTCAGTCTCGTTACATCTTTCACTGCAGTCTGTTTCCTGATGTCACAAACTTTGCAACTTCTTTTGCACTGGTAACTGAAATGCTATCTCAAGTCTAAATTACCTGCTAAATGATCCAAAACATAAGACCAATTATATACTGGCTCTTAATTTAAAACAAGAAACTTTCTTTAATTATTAAAGTCAAGTCATGTGTCATTGGTTAGTATACAGAATCTTAATGACAGCTCAACTTCATCTTCATTCTCCTGATGTAATGGTAGTTGTCATGGTGCTGACAGTTCTAGGTGGAAGGCACAGTGCTGAACAAGAATAAGAGAGCAAGGAATAAACCTGTGGACTGGGTGTTCATGTTGCCATCATCATTTGTGAAAGTGGAACTACTGGACCATGTAAAATTTGGGAATTCTTGTGGATACTGATAACCATGCCAGCCATTGAGTGCCCCCCTAACTAGGTATCATCATAATAATGGGATAAATCACTGAAATCATCGTGAACTGTGAAGAACGATAATTACTTAATCGTTATCCCACCCTGCAGTAAGTTACCACTTACTGTTGTCCAAAATACTTACTGATTGCAGTTGGATACTGTTATTTCCTTGTTTTTGAGCAAATATCACAAACCCAAATGACAGGTACTCGAAACTACATACTGGATTTCTGCCTAGTGTTAACTGAGTGAAAGCTGCTAATTCTTGGGAGTAAGCTGATATTGTTAACAAGATATGACAGCAAAGAATGTATATTTATTGAGAGGCCTATGTCCGATTACCCAGACCAATTATCAGTGGTCAACAGGAGTTACACGACCTTATACAACCTACTGCCTGAACTGCCCATTTCTGATCTGAAACATGCTTTGGGAAATGGAAGAATTACCCCAAAATATACCACCATTTGTGATAAGCGAATGGAAATAAGCAAAGTAGACTAATTTTTATGTCGACCTATCATTTACTTCGTATACCATTCAAATAGTAAAAATGCCAGAATTAAGTCTTTGAACAAGATCCTGAATACAAGTTTTCCACAGCAGTTCACTACCTATCTGAACATGTAGAAATCTGAACTATTATGTTTCACTAGTCGTATGGCTGTTCTGTGAAATAAAAAAGGCAGGTTTTGATAAATTGTTGGTTAGAAATTGTAAAAACTGATTCTTTTTGTGATTTAGCATTAGTTTATTATCTACAAGCCGTGAACTTACGTCTCAAACTGCACTACTTGAAACAATGCCAACATCCCACACAACATTCTTTACTAGCAAGCTGTGTCATTGGCAAACAGAGGGCACACCTTTTATATACATGAGGAACATGAGTGAGCCCAACAATTTCAAGAACTGTTATATTACAAAAAACCCACACCACTCTGTCAAGGTATGTAGGCATCGATAAATGTGTTTTGTGACAGCTCAATTCGCTGCCAAAGATAACACGTAAATACATAAACACACAGCCATAACCTCTGTTCATGAAACGTTATACTAGTACAGACAACAGTTTTGCATTGGTGATTGATCAGCAGGACGATGATCTGTGAGAATTTGAGAAGCACCTCTAGTCTCATGTAGTTACATACTCCTTCCAGTGAGTGGAAGCCCAATGGTGCACTATATTTTCTCGCAACACGTTGAGAGCATCTGAAATATCCCAGCAATTACAGTAAATTATTAATTTTTAAAGTTTTTAGCCATGTATGTTCAGAAGGAGATGCTCTCTCCCAGGAGATGCTCTCTCCCAGGAGATGAATAAGGTTAGGCTTCAAACCTATCAAGGGTCCTCATCCTCAGGACTTTGAAATGTGCAAACTATTCAAAGGGAAAATTCTAGGGATATTTATACTAGTACCAGTGTGGCTTTAGGCTGTATGTGGATGCAGACAAAGCAAGCTCTTGGAAACTAATGAAATGCCGCAAGGTTGGCAGCAGGAAAAGCGGATCCAGTTTATCTTCATAAAAGTGTGTTCTGTGGACTCTAGAATAGGCATCATTACTCATTTAAGAGACAGATTTCCAAGTTCCTATTTTTATTACAGGGGAAAGTTAGGTAAATTCTAAGAACCTTGTAAAAGTATCATCCCTTTGTTCCATTACATGATAGTGAGAGCTGTGTAGGTCAACTAGAAGTAAGGCCAAAAATGTCTTAAATTCTGTAGTCATTGTGATGTGTTAAATCACTTTATCAAGTCAGCAGTTTCCCTGGACTTTTTATCTGATGAACCTAAATATCAAGTCCTTCTAGCACATGGAAATAAACGTTACAGAGCTGTATTAAGTGTGGTATATTCCAAAATTGCACCGCCATGCCCTCCCTGGCTTAAAGAATGTTTCTTCATATTTGGTGTGCAGGTTTCGACTGAATCTGCATGCTGTTTCATTCCAGTATAGCACAGAACTTTCCTGCAACAAATTTGGCACAGTGACAAATTTCTTCTCACCTATAATCTTCTTACTTTTATCACTGTTTGACTTTCTGAAAAACACACAGGAAATCTTGTGCCTGAAGAAAACAGTGACTGACAAACAGGAAAAGCCTGTTTGTATAAAGATCATGGATAACCTTTTTTATTTTTTATTTTTTTTCTGGTCCATCTGAGGACCACAATCCAAATTAAGATTCTCACTGTTTGTTGTTTTCTTTTTTCCAAGACGGCTTCATCTGTTTACTACATTTCTTCTGTCATTCTTCAGACCATTTTGAACCAGACTTTCTAGTTACCCTGCTGTGGAGTCATCAGTTTTAATACTTCTTTCTGAAAGATTACTCTGTTGTTAACATCTATTTTTATATTGTTTCTTTCCAAATGCTGTTTTTTACTTTGTTGACCCAGCTTGTTTTGTATTCCTTATCCCTTAACTATTTGAAAATGTTATTTTTATCCTACTGCCTTGTGTTCAAACTAAGTTTTCAGCTTAACTTTTTAATGTACAACCTTCTGCTGTGTTTTTAATACTTTCATTGAAACTTGCCTTTTAAGTACTTCTAATTTATTTAAATTGTAGGTTAATGCCAGGCATTCACTTGAATATAAACATTCTGACATCATTACTGTTGTTGTAATGCATTATCTTTGCATTTCTGGAGAGGCAGTATTTATTGTAGAGGCCTTCAGTGATTCCATATTGTTCCTCGAATGTATTCAAACTTTACTCTGTTGGAGAATTCTGCAAAGCATTTTCTTGGATTATCTCCCATAGATATTTCTTTTTATACCCCCTCTATTTGAACCACATCTATTTCCAGTGATTTTCTAGCATTCTTAACATTCGTTAATTTCTTTTTGCCCTAGATAAATCCTTAAGCCAGTTCTACTGGTTATTTCTTCCAGGATACTCATTGGTGTTACAGCAGGTGACACATTTTTTGCAGGTATAACAAAATCGCCTCCAAATTGATTTTGATCTTCTTGCTTCCTCTTCCTAAGCTTATTGACAAAATGCTCAGTTCAGTACATTCTTTGTAAGTAATTTTTATTATTTTCCCTGACATAGTATTAAATAGAATTGTGGACAGGCCATCACCTTGTGGTACATATGTTTTTGTTTTGAAGGCTGTGAAAATTCTCCCATAAGATTTACTTTACAGAGTGGTATCTGTAAGTGTTTAATGGATTAGGTTTGTCAGTTTAGATTTTATACCAGAATCTCGAATTATTTTCTCTTTAGTATTTCTGTCAACATAATCAAAAGCCTTCTTGTTATCCACAAACATAAATACAATGTCCTTTGAACTGAGTAATTGGTGATGAATTACTGACTTGAGATCAAATATTTGTTCTGATCATGGCCTTCCCTTCCTCTAAAGCAAGCTTGATATTCACGTAAATGACTGTCAAGTGTTGTTTTTTATTCTGATTGATAAAATTTTGGAAAATACTTAGATGCTACTGACAGTAGAGAGATTACTATGAAGTTGTTTACAACCTATTTATTATCTTTCTTATGCAGTCGATAAATCAAGGTAACTTTCCATTCCCCTGGGACATTTTTTTTTTTTTTTCTGTTTTCCAGATTTCATCAAAGAGTAAATGTAGCTAATTTGCTTTATTTGGCAAGGACAACTTCAAAAGTTCAGCTGTAATAAAATCTTCTTCACAACCTTTGTTATTTTTGAGGGTGTCAATTCCTTCTTCAGTTCCTTATGTAGCTGGTGGTAAATCTTCTTCATAATGTTCATTACTATCTGAGAATTCAAATTCATGAAAATATCTTGAAGGTATTTTTTAACCCAATTTGGCCATTTTCGTTTTAGAAACATATTTGCAGTTTGAAACCCCTTTAATTTGTTCTTCACAGTTTGATAAAAAGACATGGGAATTATTTTTGTCTATTTGCAGAAGTTTCTCCTTCTCAAAGGCTTATTTGGTTTTTCTGATTAATATGGTTGTTTTCTTTGTTTGTTGTTAAGATTGATCATGATCTAGAATTTTCTTTGAGCATTTTCGTCTTACTCATTTTCTGTGCATATTTCATTCCACCAAATATTCCCTTTATTTTTTATTGATTAAATTATTTTTTGTCCTGTGGATATCTTTTTGCCAGCTGCCATGTTTAGTCACTTTTGATAGCTTTTAACTGATTCTTTTGTTAGTGAGACTTTCTGCATTATGCTTAAGTAACCTTTGTGACTTTTGTTGTTCTTTATTAGACAGGAGTTTTACTTCAAATTCGCTATTCCTTACTACTTCCAAATTCATAACTTCCATTGTACTTCTTTGTGGAATAGGCACCTGACCTAACTGAAAATTTTCTGACATTGAGTTGTGAGATATCCATGTTTTAGCTTCCCTTGGGAGCTTCCTAAGGTGGGTTGACATCAATTTCAAGAGAGAGATTTGATACAAAATGATTGGCCTCAAATGTGTTGGTTCTTCTGTGAGGTGGGTGATGTCCTACTTGATTTATGAATTTCTTTACTTTCTGTTTGTTTCACTGCTATCATGATTTTGGCCTCAAGCCTTTAACGAGCACACACAAATATGTGGCAGGCAGGTGAGAAACATTTTTTTCATTGAGCCACAGAATTCACAATACATTCATTACACATGCTGTTTCTCTGAACATGTTAAGAAATCACTGTGCAGTTTGAGGCCAGTTTGGTTTCAACATTGTAGTAATTACAAGAAAAATATCTTCCTCCATCATTTGGAAAATGCTCATTTGACTGAGGAAGTCCATTAGCAGTTAGCCTTCTTTTTAAATTACTTTCAGTTACATTTACTGGAAATTCTAAAAGGGCTTGAATTTTTTTGTGGTGGTTCATCATTTACAGACATGCATCAAGGTAGTCTGGCAGCCGTGGCAGAATTTCCAAAGTCTAACCTCCATACTCCTGCCCAGGCCAAGTACTTGAAGCAATGCTGCAGTCAATAGGAGTGTGATAAATATTGTATGAAAATTTTGATATTTAGATAAATATCTCTTAGCCCATACTTGAAAATGTCTAATGGAGAAGCCTTGTCAGTGTTCAGTTCTGTGCTTCCAGGAGTCCTGCTGAGTTTTCAACATTTTATGCACAATATTTGAATGACACATTGAACATGCTCTTCCAGGTACTGCAAGTCTGAAGTTGCATGAAATTTGTGCTAGATATTCAATCTACCAAGCAACCATTTAGTGTTGGTTTTTTGATTGACTGATTTTTTTTTAATAATCCATGTAACAATTTACATTGTGTGGATTTCGTCAGCAAAATCATATACAATACAATATACCTACAATTATACACACAAAATTTTTATTTACACACATTTTTGAGGTATCTTAAATTAGTTTTATATCCTTGTGTAATTTGTAATTTTCTTATAGTACTGTACAATTTTTGATTTCATATTATAATTATTTCCTCATGTATTACAATGCAGGCTACTTTAATTACACTATATGTTTTAATTCAGATAGTCCATTACTGCGTAATAACTTTTATTTAATAAAAAAAATTTTAGTTTTGAACTGTCCGATTGTGTCAATATCTTTTATTTTTGGGGTAATCTGTTATATAATTTAACAGCATTGTACAACAAGCTCTGCTGAGTTTTAACTTTATTTTTCCTCTCTAGATGCAGATTGTATTGTTTTCTAGTTTCATAGCTGTGTACTAAAGAATTTTTCATATAGCAGTCAATATTTTTTTTTACATACATAACACTCTGAAAAATGTATTCACAGGGGACAGTTAGGATTTCCAGCTTTTGGAAATGTTCAAGGCAGTGAGCCCTACTGCCACTCTTGGTTATTATACGAATTGCTCTTTTCTGTAATTTGAAAACTATTTGAATATTTTTACTGTTGACTCCCCAAAATATTATTCCATAGGTAATAAGAGTGGATATAAGAAAAATATACAGATCTGACACATGTAGTATCACAAACTGCAGTCAGAATTCTCAGAGCATAGCATGCTGTAGAGATTCTGTGACTAAGTATTTTAATATGTTCTTCCCACTTTAACTGACTGTCAACATGCATACCAAGAAATTTTGTGTAGTCTACACATTCTATAGTTTCATTGTTTAACTTAGTTGTTATAGTGTGGTTTTTTTGCAGACATAGAAGTTAACAGCATTTGTTTTTTTAAGATTTAGTGTTAGTTTATTATTGGATGCCCACTCACGTACACTGTTTAGTGTTTGTTTGGCTTTTTCTTTTAGTGCATCTGGTGTTTTGTCACTGATTAGAACATTTGAGTCATCTGCAAACAATATTGTTTGTCCATGCTTGATGCTCTGTGGGATGTCGTTAATGTAAATGAGGAATAGTACTGGGCCAAGGACACTACCCTGTGGGACACCTATATTTACATAATTTGGGTCTGAAGTATACTTTACAATATAGTTTGAGTAACTTGAAATAAGTGAGATTTCAGTTATCTGTCTTCTATTTTTTAGATATGACTGGAACCATTTGTTCACAAGTCCCCTTATTCCAAGTTCATCTAACTTATTTAACAATATGTTGTGGTCTACTGTATCAAACGCTTTAGTTAGATCAAGAAATATACCTTTTGTGTAGTTCCCTTTATCTAATGCTTCTAGAATGTGTTTTGTGAAGTGTGCTGTTCTGATTCTATGCTTTTCCCTGATCGAAATCCAAAATGGTCAACAGACAGTAAGTTGTATTTATTTAAATAATTCATTAGCCTATCTTTCATAATAGTTTGTAATATTTTTGCAAAGCATGATAGTAGAGAAATTGGCCTATAATTTTCAATTATTCCTGCATCACCTTTTTTGAAGAGGGGTAGTAATTTCGCATATTTTAAATAGTCTGGAAAGTAGCCCTGCTTGAAAGATTGATTTATAATATCAACTAAAGGTGGAATTAGGCTCTTGATACAGTCCTTAATTATAAAAATGGGGACTTCATCCAGACCAGCTGAGTTTTTGTTTCTCAGTTTGCTGACTGCTTTATAGACTTCTTCCTGTGTTGTAGGGAATAACACCATTGAGTGTGATACACCATTATTTGGCTTTTTGACCTGAGGGGCGGTTCAAAATTTTTCCTGTAATTTTATTCCTATGCTACTAAAATAATCATTTATATAGTTCACCAAATATATTGGGTCTTTTATTAGAGTCCCTTCCTCTTTTATTTTCAAGTTTTACAGATTCATTTTCCTGATACCAGTTTCCTGCTTCACAATCTTCCATACTGCCTTATTTTTGTTTTCAGCAGAGTGCACTATTTTGGAGTTATGAGCTCTCTTTGCTGGAAGCAATATTTTCCTATATGTTTTCCTATATCTTTTATAAAAGTGAGAAAGCAGGATTAGTTTGGCTGTGTTTAATGGAGCTCAGGTACTTTAGTGTTTCAGATGATTTTTTGATTCCTTTTGTGACCCACTTGCTTTTTCCTGCTGTTGATAATGGACATAATACTTTAGGAAATGTTTCTTCAAAATTTAATCTAAACAATGTCATTAAATTTTTGAATTTTTCATTTGCATCTACCTCTGAGTATACTCAGAGTCCCATGTTTGTCCTGCTATCTGTTTGGCAAACTCATGTCTATTTTTTTAGGAAAAATTCGTCTGTAAATATGCATTTTCTTTGTTTCTTCTGGAGCCACTTTTATATTAATGATTTGAGCTGAGTGATCAGATAATCCTAGCTCTGCTACCACCACCTCTTTGCCTAAGCCTTTTAATACCTGATAAACAGCTGTCTTTCAGTATTTTGTTATTCTGGTTGCACTGTTAACCATTGGAACTAAATTGAAACTTTGAGCAAGACTTTGTAATGAGTCCCATGTAGAATCAGGATTCAGTTTATCCACATTTAGGTCTCCACATATGAGAATGTGGTTCTTTGGAGTGGATATCTTGTTAAGAACATGATTAAGTTTGGAGAAAAAGATATTGAAGTCTCCACTAGGAGATCTGTATATACATAAGATAATCAAATTCCTACACCTGTATTGGTCCCTGATTTCAACTGCTGCCAGTTCAAAATGTTGCTCTTCACTGATTACACATAAATCACTTCTGGTCTTATACTGATAATTTTGTTTTACATAAATACAACACCCTCCACACTTCATAGAAGTCCTACAGTATGCACACGCTAAATTATAAGACTGCAAGACTAACTGATTAATTTCAGCCTCATTGCACCAATGCTCAGTGAGACAAACAACTGAGCACTCTGTAGACTCCAGCTCCACTTCTAGCTGTTGGGTCTTATTTGCTAGGGAACATATATTTGGGTGAACAACTGCTAAGTAATTTTTTCCAGCACTATTTGCATTCCCCCTTTTCTTCGTTTTAATGTCATTCTGTTTTGGTTCAACTGCTTCCTTATTATGATTACACTCACGTTTTTTGTTTGCATGTGGTATTCTTGGATAGTCACCCCCTGCAGACCGTATTAGTTTCAATTATTTTTTATAATTTTACCTAAATCCAGGAGCATTTTACTGAAAGTCATTGCACCTAGTCTGTTTAGGTGCAGGCCATCCCTACCCAGACATTTGTCGTTGAAAAATTTATTTGGGTCAACAAATACAACACCAAGTTCGTCGCACTGTTCCCTAATGCCAGTGTTTATTTTGTTTGTATACGCATTACTCACCGATCTTCTTTGTAGAATTCTGTTGATAACAATTCTGGAGCTTGTAAACAAACCGTTGGCTGACCGAATTACATTACGAATATCATTTATGATTTCTTCTTGTCTGCTGCTTCTAATAGAGTTTGTCCCTGCGTGAATTATCACGCCTTTAAAATTTGTGTTGGAATCATTGTTGTTTTGGTTGGATTTTTCCGTGTATAAGAGTGTTTCATTGCTGGTACCAACTGCACAATTTCATGCTTTAGTTGCTTGGAGCCCTTACCCATATTCTGTGACATGGAAATATTCTGTGTTTTTCAGCACTGGCCCCCAAGCCATGTTCAAATTGAAATGCCTGTTACTGTTTGTTAGATTTCCTGAAGTATTTATTTCAACACCCCTTAACCCTTGGTGGGTGTGCTGGTTTTTGTAACATGAGCAGGTGTGTGGTGTACTTCATACACATGTAAATGATGGCTGTGTTGATCCCTGCCAGACACATATTCAAGTACTAATTATCTCATAGGCAATTGCCTCATCGAGGGGTTGTGGTGCCAGCTCAGAATCTGGGTCTCTCTTCTTTGTTTTTTTTTTTTTTTTTTTTTAAAGTTTCTTTTTCTTTTTTTTTACAGGTCATACATTTTTCTCGCAAGGTTCGCTGTGTACTTTATGATACTGCTGCTCACTTTGACATATAACAACACAGCTTAACATTGTGTTAGCTGAAGCAATAATGAAGGAATAGAAATAGGCTCACAATGGTAAAATAACAGTGAAATGATGTAAAACAATGTTATTGGCAGTTGGCACACTTTATACATAGGTGTACCAACTTGAGCTTTAATTATTTCATCCAAGCTATCTGAAGTTTCCAACATGAAACAGGTCTCATCACATTTCATTTCATGATTATGCCTGTGGCAGACCTCAGTTTCACCTGATTTGCTACTTTGTTTCACCTGGATGTGTTGCTGGTGCTCTATCTAGTTAATCTTTGAAATTACAAAATGAGACTTCTTATCCTAACTGAAAAGAGCAATATACACAGGATGCTTGTGTATCCATAGGAGTCCCCCGATCTGCTCATATATTGCGCAAACATAAGGTAAGAAAGCAATTCTCAGTTTCTCTTACACTCTTTTTCATTCTCAGTGTCTCTTACTCAGCTGTTCTTGAAATTGACTGCTGCACCCATTGAATTTGATCGTGTGGCTATTCATTCTTCTGAATCACTTTTCTTAGGTGATGTAATTCATTGGCGAGGCTCTCTTTGTCTGAAAGTGTTAGGGGTCTGTGGATCAGAGACAGTAACACTAAATTTGTTAATAACAATATTGTGAATAGTTGCTAATCACCATATAGCAGAGATGCTGAGTGACACACACACACACACACACACACACACACACACACACACACACATAACAAAGAAACGCTTGGAAGTTGAGCTTTCACCTAAGAAGGTCTTTGTTGAAAACAGCTATGGGCACCCCATTGCACCATCGTATGCCAATCTATTCATGGGGCATCTATAGGAAGCCTTCCTAAACACCCAAAATCTGAAACCTCTCACCTAGTTCAAATCCATTAATGACGTCTTTGCTCTGTGGATTGAAGGTGAGGAGACCTTACCCACACTCTTTCAGAACCGCAGTCCCCCATTCTACACAAAGCCACCTTCTTTGATGTGACCTCCACCTGAAATATGGATTCATCAGTATGTCTGCCCATATTAAACCTACCAACCACCAGGAATATCTGCACTTCAGCAGCTGCTACTTATTTTATACTGAGAAGACACTTCCACACAGCCTCCAAACACACAGGTGATGTCATTGAGCATGTCATTGAGGCCTTTACAGACAGTAATTACCCTCCCAACCTTGTACAAAAACCAATGTCTCGTGCCTTATCTTTCCAGTCGCCAACCACCTCACAAAGTCCCACTGTCCAGTCACAGAGGAACACTTGCCTCATGACTCCTTACCTCCCAGGACTGGAGCAGCTAAACTACATTCTCCACCAGGGTTTTGACTACCTGTTATTGTACCCTAAAATGAGAAATTCCCTACCCACTATGCTTCCCGCAACTCCCACAGTGGTATTCCAGTGCCCAACAACCCTACAGAACACATTCCACTATCCGTACACAACCTCTGGTTCCAACCCCCTTGTCTCATGTCTCATACTCTTGTAATAGATCTAGATGAACACACATCCTCCCAGCACCACATCCAGGTGTTGGAACCCAGCAAGAAACATTACCTATCCCTTCAATGGTGGCCAACCTGTGAAATGAGTCATGTGATCTAAATGCTACGCTGCAACCAAAGACTGTACTGCATTCTACGAGGGCAGGACAAACAAGAAGTGTCTGTGTGCATAAATGGCCACTCATACACTGTGGCCAAGAAACAATTGGACCACGCTGTTGCTGAGCACGCCACCAAACCCAATGCACTGCTACCAGTGTCATCTTTATGACCACACTCAAATGTCATGGCGACACCCAGCCAACTGTGTAACCTGGCTACCTTGTCCTCCCTGCTGCACAAGTTGCAATGGTTATGCCATCTCCTCCCAAGATTATCCCATGTATCTCAATGATTGAGCGTCCAGGAGACCTATGTCAAGGAAAAAGATGCCTTACCAGGTCACTCGCAAATTGTGGACTAGTCAGTGACTCTGTGTTCTACCATCAGGCATTACCATTCCTGCTACATCTCGCTCCATGAAGGATGTGTACATCCAGACGGGTGATGTGTAATACAGCACTGTGATTGTTAAATCACCCAGTGTCATAGCAGCAGCCCCATCCTCCGCCTCTTTCTCTTTTTCTCCAGCTGTGCAACAAGCCTCAAACTTTTGTCTCATGGGACAAAGTCACCTACTACACAACTGAAAGCCCAGAAGGGACAGAAGCAATACTCCCATGAAGAATTTCTATGTCCCTTCAGCCAACAAACATTTGAATCTTCCAATTCAAACAAGGAAGGATCCAAGAAATCAAAGAAAGACAAACAATTTGCTTCTCTATCGGCTCACAGTTCCTCCTCGATGGTGAGGCCACATGATACCCTCCTCTGGCTGATCACCTTGTTGCTGGTATGCACCTCCAGCCGTTTTTCTGCTCTGGACCTCAAGGACGGACAGAACGATAATTCCGACACCTCTGTAGATCTTCCAGAGGCTGATTCTCCAGCCTCTGTGCCGTGTAGCAGCGATCCTTCAAAAGCTGCCACTTAATAGCCGCTGAGGTGACACCGCTGCATTTTTCCCTTCTCCCATTTCCTAATCATGACACTCCTCCAGTGGAATGTTTGCAGCCTTTGATCCAACAAAGAGGGTTTACAGGTGCTCTTGGAATCACAGACTCTGCTAGTTCTCTGCTTCCAGGAAACAAAATTGAATCCTCACGACCTGCTGTGAGCTCTCGCATGTATTTCCTGTCTACTTTGACATCCCCCAACCTTACACCGTCACTCAAGGACTGATTCTATGTCATTGGGTGGAGTGATGCTGCTCATCAAGGATGACGTTCATCGTCTTCCTGACAACCCAGCTTCAAGCTATTCCAGTCACATTTTACTTCCTCTCCTGAACTTTTTCATATGTACAGTTTACATCCCTCAGTCATTCGGTGTCACTGGACAGTCTTCTTCCAGCTTACTGGCCAACTCCCTCATTCCTTCCTGCTGCTCGTTGACTGTAATGCACACGATTCCCATTGGGATTCTCGCAGAACCGGTCAGAGGTGTCCTCTTGGCCAACCTTCAGGCACCTTAACCTTATTTGCCTTATCGTGGGGGTTCCCACATTCATTTCACACTCCATGGACTCCTAACCCCATGTGGACCTGTCCTAAACTGCCCAATTTGCCCATTGTCTCATCACTGTCTCTGGTACCTACACGAGCAACCATTTCCCATTTGCTATCCATTTTCTGACTCCTACCCCATCCATGTGCACAACCAAATGGCAACTTTCTAATGATGGTGCTCCCTGGCACCCTTCTAGAAACATCATTTACCCAGTTGTGAAGCCCTGGTAGAATATCTTACAAATGCTATCATTACCACCACACAATGTTTAATTCTTTCACTTTACCTTTACCATGCTGTGTCCCAGTGCATTGTTTGACTGAGCCATGTTGTGACTCCACTCACATGCAGAGATGTGCTCTACATGTGTTTAACATTCTATGATAGCAAACTGCATTCATTATAAGTTGTTGCGTGAACAGTGTCATCACACCCTTCAGGATAGCAAAAAACTGGCTGGATTTAATTAACTAGTTCTTTTAACTGTTCCACTCACTCTTCTGTTGTGTGGGCCAACCTCAGATGGCTCTCTGGGACCAAGAATCATTCTCAAATTTCTGCCCTGTTAGCAGCAGATCTAGTCATATTGGACCCTGTCACTATCTCTATAATCTGTAATTTTATAATGGTCTGTTACTCATTTCCCCTTCCATGATCCTTTAGAATACCACACCAGGTCATAGTTGAAGGTTGTTCATTCCAGCAAACTATGCTGTACTTCTATTTGTCACTGGCATTATCCTTACACCAGCCTTCATAGATCTAGCAGCTTTAGTCTACATTCCCACTATGTTGGCTTGTGTTTTGTGGGCACCTTTGTCCTGCTCTGTGACAGTGGCTGTGTGTAGTGGCTGGCAGCTCTAGTGAATTCAGATAGTTAAGCTCAATTAAAATTCAAATATTTTGTGATTCTTCATTTGTGTTGTTATGCAGTTTTCGTCAATCTCACTTTAGTAAGATTTCACATGTTTCTACTTGTCACTGCACCTGATTCATAATCTCACTCATCATATAATTTACTAACTTACTAACACTGAGATGAGCATATGCAGTGATATGACATACCACTGACACATTTCAAGCGGTTTGATTTATGCTTAGATTCAGTTGATGTAAAGTTATTCACCCGTTCAATTTCTTTGCAGGAGCCACAAGAGGTGCACCAAGAGGAGGTATTGGCAGGTGAGATTTTTGCTTTCTTCAGTAGCTTAATTACATGTTAAAGTTATCACTTTAATATTTTCTTATGTGGTATTTTTGTTCTATCTTTTTCTTGCTAAAGTATTTTAGTGAAACAGTTGCTCAAAATTTTATACATGAACTTGACACTGGATATTAATTACATAGTGCATAATTCATACTGTAAATTGGCAGTGTCTTTGTAACTACAAAAGATTGGTCACAAATGTTTAAAATGGGTATTGCGGTAGACGGTGAGGGAAATGTGATCAAAGAGAAAGAACACAAATTTTTAAGTACCGAAGTGACATTCAGAAATAAGTCATTGTAAAAGTAAGCTAACATTACAAATTGGCACACTGTGATAAGTAGTAATATTTAGATCACAATTCCCTTATTCTGTAGTCATGGCTCTTATTAAAATCATCATCTTGAGATAAATATATTTAGGTATACAACTATCACTCAGCATAGGTGAGCTTCTTAAAGAGGAAAATTGCCAATGTTATTGGGGACTAGAACAAGTTAGACACATTCATGGACAGTGATTTGAAACGTCCTCATCATGTCTTGAAATGAAGAATATTGTCCCTGTAATCCGCCTTCTCTCCCAAAGCAAATGGAGACTTATGTAGTCATAAATAATATAATCTGCTTCACTGATTGCTGCAGTCTGCCAATGTTGGGAAAATGTTCTGAATGCACAACTGTAGAAATCACATGGTTTTGTAGCAAAGTACTTGTAGAGCCATGTTCAAAGTGCAGTTTCAACCCAAAAGGAAGTTTGTGAAGATCATTGAACAAAGCGCAGAAAGGATGAAATCTGAGGGTGCAATATCAGGTGGAAACGGTAGGTGCAGAATGACTTCCCAACCCAGTAGTTGTGTAGTGTTTCTTGCCAGTCTAGCAGAATGCTGGTGGCTATTATTGTAGAATAGCACCACTTCTGACAGCCTTCCTTGTTTTTATTCTAGGATTGCATTTGGAAGAAGTCTGTTGTTGACAATAAATGCCAACAGGAAACTTCTACCTCATGCAAGCAACTCTTCGTACACCACATGGCCACTGTTCCACCAGATGCACAACATTATCTTACGTGGATGCACACAAGTCTTTCTATGCAGCATTGCTGCTTTGTTTGGACTAAAGCATTCCTTTCTATTCTTTCCCTTACAGTAGCAAAAAGACAAACTTTCTAGTCATCAGTAATGGTTCAGGATAGGAATGATCCGTGGTGTTCGCACACTAATCGATAACAAGCAAGTGCATAATGCACATAAGGCCAACCAATAATTTTTCTGATTTGACTTGTGGTTCTCATACTCTTCTTTTCTGAACCTTCTCTATTGGCTTCATAGCCATTCTTGAGTGTCTGTTGAAATGTTAACATGTCTGTCCTGCTGCGTTGTTCAGTTATTGATAAAAAAAAAACAACATATTTCTAACTTTGTAGGCCCTTTTGTGGTTTCAACTGTGCACAGTGTCAGCCACATTATATATATATTTCACACATACTCATATCCTGCAATAGAACACACCTTATAAGACCAAAAATACATTTTTTTGGCAAATCACAGGCAGGTCAAACAATCTTAAAATTTCAACATGATCTTGAGAATGGGTATAAAGCTGAAATGATGACTGTGTAAAACAAATGAACAGTTAATAGTCAAATGATGGAAATATCTTTAAAATGGAAGGTAAAGCAGATATTTGTTGTCAGTGAGACATTGGTAGTAAAAGAGGAGGAGAGATTTGTGAAGACAGAATCAGTTGGGAGGAAAAGAGATAGGAGCCAGTGTAGACGAAAGGAAAGACTTAGGGACACCGTACACCAGTTTTGTGCTGTACTTGAACACATAGGTGTGGGAGAGAGAAAATTTTGGTCTGAGGTCTTACACCCTTTTGTAAAAGAAAAAAATTAACTGGGATGCCTCAGAATTATTTTTGAACCATTAAGGAGTTGCGGAGTCAGTACAAAGAAAGACAACAGCAAACAGTGTAATTGAGAGAGTTGACATTGACAGTGGGATAGACTGTAAATCAGTGGGAGAAAACTGAGACAATGGGAGAAAGCCATATACATAGTGACAGTGAGGGTGAGGTGCTAAGTATGAATGCTTCACTACAGGGAGAGACCAGATAAATGAATATAGATTATTGTGTGTTAAAACAGTGGGAATATGTTCACATGCAAAAATTTCTGGTGAGGAAGGTAAAATGTGTACTGGGGCAGCTGGTTCCCAACTGTACTGTCAGTATTTTATAGAGGAACATATTCACCTTTCATGTGCTCCAACAGGAGCATTTTACCAGTGGTTTGCTCTATGGTACTATGTGTTCCATGAGATACTGCTGGTAGAACTAGAGCAAATGGATAGTTGTTTGTGATGCAGTAGGTTGAATCAGAGAATGTGGTAGTCTGAAAAATTGTACTGTGGAGCCACTATTGACTACACTACCTTTGGTTGCATGTTGCATGCAGTGTAATCCTGTATTGCAAAACATACAGATACTGAAGTTCATAATTTTGTCCTTGAGTAGAGGCCAGGGATGTAATAAACATTACCTATCAATAATACAGTGTCTGCTAATGCTTTATTTTCTGTGCAAAAGGCAATGTTCATCACTCTGATTTTAGATGATTTTGCTTCAGCTGTATTTCTTCCCACAGAAGCAAAGAATTACTGAAATTAGTATCTTATGTATTTTTATGCCTGAAATGAAATAAGCAAATTTTACACAACATTTTTCTATGAAAGTGTGGAAAGACAAAAATCCAGGATGGAATGTAACAGTATTATGAAAAGGGAAGTTGCTACTCACCATATAGCAGAGATGCTGAGTTGCAGATAGGCACAACAAAAATATCCCCACATTAAAGCTTTCGGCCAGTGAGGCCTTCATCAACAATAGTCACTCTGTTGCGCTTACCAGTGACTCAGTATCTCCACTATATGGTGAGTAGCAACTTTCCTTTGCTGAATAATGCAATCTGTTATTTCAGAAAACTAGTAATAGGTATTATGATAAATCTTGTATTATATTTTATTACAATTAAAATTATCTGGAACATAGCAAAACAAAAAGACTAGTCATAAACCATATCTCCAGTTTCCCCCTCTGTGGCTTGGAATGAACACAGAGACTGGATAGATCATGGAGTGTGCAAAGGTTAAATATATTGAGAAAGTGTATTAGCATCATGATGTCTTTGTGAAGTAGGAGGCAAAAATAATAGTAACAAATGGGTTTGAAAAGTAGGGATGGAAGACAGTTTTTCAGGAGCCCAAGACCACCACAGCTAGGGCACAGGATGACAGCTCAACCATGAGCTAAATGAGAAGGAAGAAAACAGATATTACTTATGAACTTACAAGCTCAGCTTGAGATGCTATTCAGTAATGAATTATTGTAAAATGTGTGTGTGCTCAATTTCATTTAATTTTTTAAATTAGTTTAATTTACTTTCACTCAACTATAAAAAAATACTAAATGTTATACTTATGTGTAAAATGATGAAATGCCTGCTGCGATATTGAGTATTTAGTCCCCGTTTGTTCCCCGATATGCCCACACATTTCAGTAAACAGAGATCAGTGCACTCTCATGTAAACCACCATTATTTGTGCAATGGGTAGCATTTTATAACCTTTTGCCTGTTACACTGTCAATGACACGTGGTGGGCCTTTCTTTCAGGGAATGTTTCATATGTTGTTTTGATTGTTTCTAATTGGGTTCAAGTTATTGTCAATGACATAAAATATATTTAACTTGAATAAATCTATTCCTGGTTTCATCAAGATACACCTAGTGAAATTGAGATTTGATGTTAACTGCACTGACAACCACCTTAGATCAGGGGGAGTGTGGCACCAATTTTCATAAATATATTTTAAGTCACTTAATAATCTCTGAGTGTCTTATTGCATCAGTGGTAATATTTTGAGCTTGTAGTAATTCGCTTCTCTAGTCAGTTGATGCCAACAACTTTAGCTAAACAGACAGCATGATTAAACACCTGAATAATCCCACATAATCCTAAACACCCTATACCACAGTATATGCTTCAGCTGACAAATTTAACTAGCTGAGAGTTTAAACAGCAATGGCAATCTTGTCCAAGTGAGCTGCAATTTGAATTTCAGTGTCAACCTGAGCATTCCAATGGGTAGCAGACATATAATATAAAGATCTCCCAAACAACTTTTTCAGGACTTGTTAGCATTGTGGACTGCTGCTGAATAGGTTTTAAAAAAGCCAAATCTCTTCAAATAAAGTATCTGCTTCATGGAAACACTCGGCCACATAAGGCTAAGATGAGCACATGGAGAAAATTTTACAAAACAATTTGACTGAAGAAAGTGTTAGATTTCCTATATATGACCCTATAATATTCTGTCCCCTATCATAACCATGTCTGTGGCATTCATTAAGAGGAACGGGGTGTTTTACAAGTGTTGATTGTATTGAGTGTGGAATAGCATTTCTTGTCTCCTGATTTCAATCTATGAATTCCAAAGGCAAGTCATGTTTCATATTTATCAGTCCCCTTAGCATAGTAAATACGACGTAGGGTGAATGTTGTTTGTTTGGTATGATTTGAACTGGGAGTTGCAGCAATAATAATTAAGTAATGCTTCTCATTTTCTCTCTCTTCCAATATAGCACCACTGACATAACTAGAAAAAAGTTCATTCTCAGTATCACATGACAGATAATGCATGAGTAAACACTTTCCAGGTTCTTGTTGGTCTCTAACCTTGCTTATGTATTCAATTGTTATAGACAGAAGAGCTCTAATATTCACAGGAAATTTTCATTAGTTGGACCTTCAATTTTTTGAGCTGAACCTCTGAATGTCAAGCCTCTTTACCAAGAAATAATATCATATCAAGCAACATGAGAGCTCCAATGCAAGTTGGCTATTCTATGGATGAACAGAAAATGTTACCTTGTTTACTTCCAAGCATCAGCATTCATCTTTCATGTCATTTTATTTCTTCGCTTTTATGATTCTCCTGTGAAATATTTTTACAAATACAAACATTTCATTTGGTGTGTGTTGTTGGATGAAAAATATATTCCATATACTTGTTTTTAACGTAAATCACCTTGAGATGTAATCAGAAATGTATTACTTCTGAACGATGTTGGCAAGCCTACCAAATTGTAATGTTGTATTACAGCTGCCAATGTGTGCATTTGTTGGGGAAAAAATTTTGATAGAATTTACAAGAATATTTGAAGAAAGCACTTTTTCGCTCCATCACAATGTGGATTTAGTGCACAATATCTAAAGAAGAAATAAAATAACAGTGAATACAATCAACTTTGCCAAATTAACACTGTTCTACAAACAAAACTACTTTTCTATTTCTGAAAAAATACATTGTGATCCTATGTGTACTTAAAGTGCTGAATTCAAAACTGTTTTTAGTTTTTTTTTTCTGTCAGGGATTGTTTATGAATAATCAAAATTTTATTTGTCTTTTCTGTTTCTGATATTGCGGCAAACATGAGGTGAAATTCGATTGACAAATTCATATTTTTATGATGTTGTAATTTCATCACATTAATGGAGGGTGAGATTATCATATAAAACAGAAAGCAGAAGTGGAAAAGTAGAAAAGTGGAGACTGGGTGCAACGGTGGTATGAGGGCTGAGCAGTGCTGGAATGGGAAGAGCTGGGTGGGTGAGAAAAGTGACTAACCAAGGTTGAGGCCAGGAGGGTCACAGGAACGTAGAATATGTTGCAGGGAGAGTTCCCACCTGTGCAATTCAGAAAAGCTGGTGTTGGTGGGTATGATCAATATGGCTCAGGCTGTGAAGCAGTCACTAAAATGAAGGATGTCATTTTGGGCATCGTGCTTAGCAGCAGGGTATCAACTTGTTTCTTGCCACAGTTTGTAGGTGGCCGTTTATGTAGACAGACAGCTGCTTTCTCATGCACACATAGAATGCAGCACTATGGTTTCATCTTAGATTATACATCACATGACTGGCTTTACAGGTAGCCCTGCCTTTGATGGGATGGGTGATGTTGGTGACCAGACTGGAGTATGTGGTGGTGGTGGTGGTGGTGGTGGTGGTGGTGATGGTAGTAGAATGTATGGGACAGGTCTTGCATCTAGGTCTATTACAGGAATATGAGTGATGAGGTAATGTGTTAAAAATCCTTCCTAAACACCCAGAATCCTAAACCTCCTCCCCTCGTTCAGATACATTGAAGAGATCTTTGTGATTTGGATTGAGAGTGAGGCGGCCCTATCCACATTCCTCCAGAACCTCAACAGATTCTCTTCCATTGCTTCACCTGGACCTTCTCAAGCCAACAAACCGCCTTGCTAGATGCTGACCTCCACTTCAAAGATGGCTAAATCACTGCGTCTGTCCATATCAAACCTACTAACCACAAGTAATACCTCCATTTTGATAAATGCCACCCATTACATACCAAGAAGTCCCTTCCATACAGACTTTCCACCCACGGCTGTCACATCTACAGTGATGAGTGGTCCTCCTCAAAATATACCGGGGGTCTTAATTACATGTTCAGAAAATAATTATCCTCTAAACCTTGTACAGAAACAAATCTTATGTGCCTTATCTTTGCGGTTTACCACAATCCCCAAAGTATCATCTTTTGGCTACAGAGGACTATTCCCCTCGTAACTCAGTACCACCCAGGACTGGAACAACTCAATTACATCCTCTGACAGGGTATTGGCCACCTGTCATTGTGCTCTGAAATCAGAAATTTCCTGCCTACTATCCTTTCCACCCCTCCCACTGTGGTATTCCTCTGTCTACCAAATCCACACAATATACTAGTCCATCCCCACACAATCCCTGCTCCCAACCCCTACTTCATGGCTCATATCGCTGTAATAGAACTAAATGCAAGACCTGTCCCATACATGCTTCCACCACCATCTACTCCAGTCTTGTCACAAACATCATATATCCCACCAAGGGCAGGGCTATGTGTGAAACCAGTCGGGTGGTATACAAGCTGAGCTGCAACCACTGCACAGCTTTCTGCATGGGAATAACAAGCAACAAGCTGTCTGTCTGTGTGAATGACCACTGATAGACTGTGGCCAGGAAGCAAATGGACCACCCTGTTGCTGAGCAAGCTGCCCAACATGATATCCTTAATTTCAATGACTGCTTGACAGCCCGTGCCATATGGTTCCTTCTAACCAACCCCAGCTTTACTGAATTGCGCAAGTGGGAACTCTCCTTGTGGTATATCCTTAGTTCCCCTGGTACACCACCCACTTCCCCATGTACACCACCCACTTCCACCTCATTCCTATTATGTCATCTAATCCATCCTGTTGCTATACTCACCAAATTTCTTCCTGCCTCACCTCCATGAAGAATGCACCTGAGAAATACCCCACATCATCTGCCACACAGTCTCCTGGCTCTATGTATCCATCCGTAAGCAAAGAAAGGAGTGTTACATTGTATGTGTTTGATGTGCAATTTTACTGCACTAACAGCAAAAATGTGGTAAGTTATAAACATTTTTGCTATTACTTTCTGTGGGGTATCCATGAGAGAAATTCACGATAATTTGAAATTATTGCTGAAGTTTTCTGCAAGTCACTAAGTGCTCTCATTGTCAAATACTGGATGAATGGAATGTTGGCACATGCCTGCAGTGAGGGAGGCTGCGTATACAGTCACACACAGTTCCTAACTGATAAACTTGCCACATTGCGTTAACCCTGTAACATAAAATTTTATGTTTTGATAATCAGATTACTATAGGATTATAAATTTTAAAATTTGGTCAATAATTATGTGAAAAGTTGGCAATAAAAGTTTATTTGCTACTGGCATTCTTCAGATAGCCAGACTGTAACTGTAATAAAATTCTTGCTTTCTGGAACTTTGTTAGTAATATTCACTGTTGTACATAATGGAGTAGATTAGATGCTCAGTTATTCACTGATCACTAGGCACTGTAAAAGATTGAAATAATTATGTTCTTTATCATGTCATGTTGAAACAGTTCTCATTTATCATCTGTTTCTTTTACTTTTGCAGATAAAATATTTTTTTATTAACACACAATTTCCTTTTTTGTCAATCAGGTCCTGCTGAGGAAGAAGGCACGCGTCCTATTGCTCAGGTGAGTGAATGTAGTGGCAGCACGTATGAGACTGGCAGAGCAAGTGTGATTTTTCACCAGTAGCAAATTAAGTTTGGTTCTGTGGCATGTAAAGAACCCCACACTGCTTCCTGGCCTCCTTCCAGGGTGAGGGCATATTTCATCAGCTCAGGGCTTTGAGCCATTACAATACTTCCTCCTCTTCTGTGCTACTCTGCACACTACCCACTTATTTAATCAAATAAACTCCTTTATTCATATCCTGTTCATCTGCATTTCAGTCTCGTTACATCTTTCACTGCAGTCTGTTTCCTGATGTCACAAACTTTGCAACTTCTTTTGCACTGGTAACTGAAATGCTATCTCAAGTCTAAATTACCTGCTAAATGATCCAAAACATAAGACCAATTATATACTGGCTCTTAATTTAAAACAAGAAACTTTCTTTAATTATTAAAGTCAAGTCATGTGTCATTGGTTAGTATACAGAATCTTAATGACAGCTCAACTTCATCTTCATTCTCCTGATGTAATGGTAGTTGTCATGGTGCTGACAGTTCTAGGTGGAAGGCACAGTGCTGAACAAGAATAAGAGAGCAAGGAATAAACCTGTGGACTGGGTGTTCATGTTGCCATCATCATTTGTGAAAGTGGAACTACTGGACCATGTAAAATTTGGGAATTCTTGTGGATACTGATAACCATGCCAGCCATTGAGTGCCCCCCTAACTAGGTATCATCATAATAATGGGATAAATCACTGAAATCATCGTGAACTGTGAAGAACGATAATTACTTAATCGTTATCCCACCCTGCAGTAAGTTACCACTTACTGTTGTCCAAAATACTTACTGATTGCAGTTGGATACTGTTATTTCCTTGTTTTTGAGCAAATATCACAAACCCAAATGACAGGTACTCGAAACTACATACTGGATTTCTGCCTAGTGTTAACTGAGTGAAAGCTGCTAATTCTTGGGAGTAAGCTGATATTGTTAACAAGATATGACAGCAAAGAATGTATATTTATTGAGAGGCCTATGTCCGATTACCCAGACCAATTATCAGTGGTCAACAGGAGTTACACGACCTTATACAACCTACTGCCTGAACTGCCCATTTCTGATCTGAAACATGCTTTGGGAAATGGAAGAATTACCCCAAAATATACCACCATTTGTGATAAGCGAATGGAAATAAGCAAAGTAGACTAATTTTTATGTCGACCTATCATTTACTTCGTATACCATTCAAATAGTAAAAATGCCAGAATTAAGTCTTTGAACAAGATCCTGAATACAAGTTTTCCACAGCAGTTCACTACCTATCTGAACATGTAGAAATCTGAACTATTATGTTTCACTAGTCGTATGGCTGTTCTGTGAAATAAAAAAGGCAGGTTTTGATAAATTGTTGGTTAGAAATTGTAAAAACTGATTCTTTTTGTGATTTAGCATTAGTTTATTATCTACAAGCCGTGAACTTACGTCTCAAACTGCACTACTTGAAACAATGCCAACATCCCACACAACATTCTTTACTAGCAAGCTGTGTCATTGGCAAACAGAGGGCACACCTTTTATATACATGAGGAACATGAGTGAGCCCAACAATTTCAAGAACTGTTATATTACAAAAAACCCACACCACTCTGTCAAGGTATGTAGGCATCGATAAATGTGTTTTGTGACAGCTCAATTCGCTGCCAAAGATAACACGTAAATACATAAACACACAGCCATAACCTCTGTTCATGAAACGTTATACTAGTACAGACAACAGTTTTGCATTGGTGATTGATCAGCAGGACGATGATCTGTGAGAATTTGAGAAGCACCTCTAGTCTCATGTAGTTACATACTCCTTCCAGTGAGTGGAAGCCCAATGGTGCACTATATTTTCTCGCAACACGTTGAGAGCATCTGAAATATCCCAGCAATTACAGTAAATTATTAATTTTTAAAGTTTTTAGCCATGTATGTTCAGAAGGAGATGCTCTCTCCCAGGAGATGCTCTCTCCCAGGAGATGAATAAGGTTAGGCTTCAAACCTATCAAGGGTCCTCATCCTCAGGACTTTGAAATGTGCAAACTATTCAAAGGGAAAATTCTAGGGATATTTATACTAGTACCAGTGTGGCTTTAGGCTGTATGTGGATGCAGACAAAGCAAGCTCTTGGAAACTAATGAAATGCCGCAAGGTTGGCAGCAGGAAAAGCGGATCCAGTTTATCTTCATAAAAGTGTGTTCTGTGGACTCTAGAATAGGCATCATTACTCATTTAAGAGACAGATTTCCAAGTTCCTATTTTTATTACAGGGGAAAGTTAGGTAAATTCTAAGAACCTTGTAAAAGTATCATCCCTTTGTTCCATTACATGATAGTGAGAGCTGTGTAGGTCAACTAGAAGTAAGGCCAAAAATGTCTTAAATTCTGTAGTCATTGTGATGTGTTAAATCACTTTATCAAGTCAGCAGTTTCCCTGGACTTTTTATCTGATGAACCTAAATATCAAGTCCTTCTAGCACATGGAAATAAACGTTACAGAGCTGTATTAAGTGTGGTATATTCCAAAATTGCACCGCCATGCCCTCCCTGGCTTAAAGAATGTTTCTTCATATTTGGTGTGCAGGTTTCGACTGAATCTGCATGCTGTTTCATTCCAGTATAGCACAGAACTTTCCTGCAACAAATTTGGCACAGTGACAAATTTCTTCTCACCTATAATCTTCTTACTTTTATCACTGTTTGACTTTCTGAAAAACACACAGGAAATCTTGTGCCTGAAGAAAACAGTGACTGACAAACAGGAAAAGCCTGTTTGTATAAAGATCATGGATAACCTTTTTTATTTTTTATTTTTTTTCTGGTCCATCTGAGGACCACAATCCAAATTAAGATTCTCACTGTTTGTTGTTTTCTTTTTTCCAAGACGGCTTCATCTGTTTACTACATTTCTTCTGTCATTCTTCAGACCATTTTGAACCAGACTTTCTAGTTACCCTGCTGTGGAGTCATCAGTTTTAATACTTCTTTCTGAAAGATTACTCTGTTGTTAACATCTATTTTTATATTGTTTCTTTCCAAATGCTGTTTTTTACTTTGTTGACCCAGCTTGTTTTGTATTCCTTATCCCTTAACTATTTGAAAATGTTATTTTTATCCTACTGCCTTGTGTTCAAACTAAGTTTTCAGCTTAACTTTTTAATGTACAACCTTCTGCTGTGTTTTTAATACTTTCATTGAAACTTGCCTTTTAAGTACTTCTAATTTATTTAAATTGTAGGTTAATGCCAGGCATTCACTTGAATATAAACATTCTGACATCATTACTGTTGTTGTAATGCATTATCTTTGCATTTCTGGAGAGGCAGTATTTATTGTAGAGGCCTTCAGTGATTCCATATTGTTCCTCGAATGTATTCAAACTTTACTCTGTTGGAGAATTCTGCAAAGCATTTTCTTGGATTATCTCCCATAGATATTTCTTTTTATACCCCCTCTATTTGAACCACATCTATTTCCAGTGATTTTCTAGCATTCTTAACATTCGTTAATTTCTTTTTGCCCTAGATAAATCCTTAAGCCAGTTCTACTGGTTATTTCTTCCAGGATACTCATTGGTGTTACAGCAGGTGACACATTTTTTGCAGGTATAACAAAATCGCCTCCAAATTGATTTTGATCTTCTTGCTTCCTCTTCCTAAGCTTATTGACAAAATGCTCAATTCAGTACATTCTTTGTAAGTAATTTTTATTATTTTCCCTGACATAGTATTAAATAGAATTGTGGACAGGCCATCACCTTGTGGTACATATGTTTTTGTTTTGAAGGCTGTGAAAATTCTCCCATAAGATTTACTTTACAGAGTGGTATCTGTAAGTGTTTAATGGATTAGGTTTGTCAGTTTAGATTTTATACCAGAATCTCGAATTATTTTCTCTTTAGTATTTCTGTCAACATAATCAAAAGCCTTCTTGTTATCCACAAACATAAATACAATGTCCTTTGAACTGAGTAATTGGTGATGAATTACTGACTTGAGATCAAATATTTGTTCTGATCATGGCCTTCCCTTCCTCTAAAGCAAGCTTGATATTCACGTAAATGACTGTCAAGTGTTGTTTTTTATTCTGATTGATAAAATTTTGGAAAATACTTAGATGCTACTGACAGTAGAGAGATTACTATGAAGTTGTTTACAACCTATTTATTATCTTTCTTATGCAGTCGATAAATCAAGGTAACTTTCCATTCCCCTGGGACATTTTTTTTTTTTTTCTGTTTTCCAGATTTCATCAAAGAGTAAATGTAGCTAATTTGCTTTATTTGGCAAGGACAACTTCAAAAGTTCAGCTGTAATAAAATCTTCTTCACAACCTTTGTTATTTTTGAGGGTGTCAATTCCTTCTTCAGTTCCTTATGTAGCTGGTGGTAAATCTTCTTCATAATGTTCATTACTATCTGAGAATTCAAATTCATGAAAATATCTTGAAGGTATTTTTTAACCCAATTTGGCCATTTTCGTTTTAGAAACATATTTGCAGTTTGAAACCCCTTTAATTTGTTCTTCACAGTTTGATAAAAAGACATGGGAATTATTTTTGTCTATTTGCAGAAGTTTCTCCTTCTCAAAGGCTTATTTGGTTTTTCTGATTAATATGGTTGTTTTCTTTGTTTGTTGTTAAGATTGATCATGATCTAGAATTTTCTTTGAGCATTTTCGTCTTACTCATTTTCTGTGCATATTTCATTCCACCAAATTTTCCCTTTATTTTTTATTGATTAAATTATTTTTTGTCCTGTGGATATCTTTTTGCCAGCTGCCATGTTTAGTCACTTTTGATAGCTTTTAACTGATTCTTTTGTTAGTGAGACTTTCTGCATTATGCTTAAGTAACCTTTGTGACTTTTGTTGTTCTTTATTAGACAGGAGTTTTACTTCAAATTCGCTATTCCTTACTACTTCCAAATTCATAACTTCCATTGTACTTCTTTGTGGAATAGGCACCTGACCTAACTGAAAATTTTCTGACATTGAGTTGTGAGATATCCATGTTTTAGCTTCCCTTGGGAGCTTCCTAAGGTGGGTTGACATCAATTTCAAGAGAGAGATTTGATACAAAATGATTGGCCTCAAATGTGTTGGTTCTTCTGTGAGGTGGGTGATGTCCTACTTGATTTATGAATTTCTTTACTTTCTGTTTGTTTCACTGCTATCATGATTTTGGCCTCAAGCCTTTAACGAGCACACACAAATATGTGGCAGGCAGGTGAGAAACATTTTTTTCATTGAGCCACAGAATTCACAATACATTCATTACACATGCTGTTTCTCTGAACATGTTAAGAAATCACTGTGCAGTTTGAGGCCAGTTTGGTTTCAACATTGTAGTAATTACAAGAAAAATATCTTCCTCCATCATTTGGAAAATGCTCATTTGACTGAGGAAGTCCATTAGCAGTTAGCCTTCTTTTTAAATTACTTTCAGTTACATTTACTGGAAATTCTAAAAGGGCTTGAATTTTTTTGTGGTGGTTCATCATTTACAGACATGCATCAAGGTAGTCTGGCAGCCGTGGCAGAATTTCCAAAGTCTAACCTCCATACTCCTGCCCAGGCCAAGTACTTGAAGCAATGCTGCAGTCAATAGGAGTGTGATAAATATTGTATGAAAATTTTGATATTTAGATAAATATCTCTTAGCCCATACTTGAAAATGTCTAATGGAGAAGCCTTGTCAGTGTTCAGTTCTGTGCTTCCAGGAGTCCTGCTGAGTTTTCAACATTTTATGCACAATATTTGAATGACACATTGAACATGCTCTTCCAGGTACTGCAAGTCTGAAGTTGCATGAAATTTGTGCTAGATATTCAATCTACCAAGCAACCATTTAGTGTTGGTTTTTTGATTGACTGATTTTTTTTTTAATAATCCATGTAACAATTTACATTGTGTGGATTTCGTCAGCAAAATCATATACAATACAATATACCTACAATTATACACACAAAATTTTTATTTACACACATTTTTGAGGTATCTTAAATTAGTTTTATATCCTTGTGTAATTTGTAATTTTCTTATAGTACTGTACAATTTTTGATTTCATATTATAATTATTTCCTCATGTATTACAATGCAGGCTACTTTAATTACACTATATGTTTTAATTCAGATAGTCCATTACTGCGTAATAACTTTTATTTAATAAAAAAAATTTTAGTTTTGAACTGTCCGATTGTGTCAATATCTTTTATTTTTGGGGTAATCTGTTATATAATTTAACAGCATTGTACAACAAGCTCTGCTGAGTTTTAACTTTATTTTTCCTCTCTAGATGCAGATTGTATTGTTTTCTAGTTTCATAGCTGTGTACTAAAGAATTTTTCATATAGCAGTCAATATTTTTTTTTACATACATAACACTCTGAAAAATGTATTCACAGGGGACAGTTAGGATTTCCAGCTTTTGGAAATGTTCAAGGCAGTGAGCCCTACTGCCACTCTTGGTTATTATACGAATTGCTCTTTTCTGTAATTTGAAAACTATTTGAATATTTTTACTGTTGACTCCCCAAAATATTATTCCATAGGTAATAAGAGTGGATATAAGAAAAATATACAGATCTGACACATGTAGTATCACAAACTGCAGTCAGAATTCTCAGAGCATAGCATGCTGTAGAGATTCTGTGACTAAGTATTTTAATATGTTCTTCCCACTTTAACTGACTGTCAACATGCATACCAAGAAATTTTGTGTAGTCTACACATTCTATAGTTTCATTGTTTAACTTAGTTGTTATAGTGTGGTTTTTTTGCAGACATAGAAGTTAACAGCATTTGTTTTTTTAAGATTTAGTGTTAGTTTATTATTGGATGCCCACTCACGTACACTGTTTAGTGTTTGTTTGGCTTTTTCTTTTAGTGCATCTGGTGTTTTGTCACTGATTAGAACATTTGAGTCATCTGCAAACAATATTGTTTGTCCATGCTTGATGCTCTGTGGGATGTCGTTAATGTAAATGAGGAATAGTACTGGGCCAAGGACACTACCCTGTGGGACACCTATATTTACATAATTTGGGTCTGAAGTATACTTTACAATATAGTTTGAGTAACTTGAAATAAGTGAGATTTCAGTTATCTGTCTTCTATTTTTTAGATATGACTGGAACCATTTGTTCACAAGTCCCCTTATTCCAAGTTCATCTAACTTATTTAACAATATGTTGTGGTCTACTGTATCAAACGCTTTAGTTAGATCAAGAAATATACCTTTTGTGTAGTTCCCTTTATCTAATGCTTCTAGAATGTGTTTTGTGAAGTGTGCTGTTCTGATTCTATGCTTTTCCCTGATCGAAATCCAAAATGGTCAACAGACAGTAAGTTGTATTTATTTAAATAATTCATTAGCCTATCTTTCATAATAGTTTGTAATATTTTTGCAAAGCATGATAGTAGAGAAATTGGCCTATAATTTTCAATTATTCCTGCATCACCTTTTTTGAAGAGGGGTAGTAATTTCGCATATTTTAAATAGTCTGGAAAGTAGCCCTGCTTGAAAGATTGATTTATAATATCAACTAAAGGTGGAATTAGGCTCTTGATACAGTCCTTAATTATAAAAATGGGGACTTCATCCAGACCAGCTGAGTTTTTGTTTCTCAGTTTGCTGACTGCTTTATAGACTTCTTCCTGTGTTGTAGGGAATAACACCATTGAGTGTGATACACCATTATTTGGCTTTTTGACCTGAGGGGCGGTTCAAAATTTTTCCTGTAATTTTATTCCTATGCTACTAAAATAATCATTTATATAGTTCGCCAAATATATTGGGTCTTTTATTAGAGTCCCTTCCTCTTTTATTTTCAAGTTTTACAGATTCATTTTCCTGGTACCAGTTTCCTGCTTCACAATCTTCCATACTGCCTTATTTTTGTTTTCAGCAGAGTGCACTATTTTGGAGTTATGAGCTCTCTTTGCTGGAAGCAATATTTTCCTATATGTTTTCCTATATCTTTTATAAAAGTGAGAAAGCAGGATTAGTTTGGCTGTGTTTAATGGAGCTCAGGTACTTTAGTGTTTCAGATGATTTTTTGATTCCTTTTGTGACCCACTTGCTTTTTCCTGCTGTTGATAATGGACATAATACTTTAGGAAATGTTTCTTCAAAATTTAATCTAAACAATGTCATTAAATTTTTGAATTTTTCATTTGCATCTACCTCTGAGTATACTCAGAGTCCCATGTTTGTCCTGCTATCTGTTTGGCAAACTCATGTCTATTTTTTTAGGAAAAATTCGTCTGTAAATATGCATTTTCTTTGTTTCTTCTGGCGCCACTTTTATATTACTGATTTGAGCTGAGTGATCAGATAATCCTAGCTCTGCTACCACCACCTCTTTGCCTAAGCCTTTTAATACCTGATAAACAGCTGTCTTTCAGTATTTTGTTATTCTGGTTGCACTGTTAACCATTGGAACTAAATTGAAACTTTGAGCAAGACTTTGTAATGAGTCCCATGTAGAATCAGGATTCAGTTTATCCACATTTAGGTCTCCACATATGAGAATGTGGTTCTTTGGAGTGGATATCTTGTTAAGAACATGATTAAGTTTGGAGAAAAAGATATTGAAGTCTCCACTAGGAGATCTGTATATACATAAGATAATCAAATTCCTACACCTGTATTGGTCCCTGATTTCAACTGCTGCCAGTTCAAAATGTTGCTCTTCACTGATTACACATAAATCACTTCTGGTCTTATACTGATAATTTTGTTTTACATAAATACAACACCCTCCACACTTCATAGAAGTCCTACAGTATGCACACGCTAAATTATAAGACTGCAAGACTAACTGATTAATTTCAGCCTCATTGCACCAATGCTCAGTGAGACAAACAACTGAGCACTCTGTAGACTCCAGCTCCACTTCTAGCTGTTGGGTCTTATTTGCTAGGGAACATATATTTGGGTGAACAACTGCTAAGTAATTTTTTCCAGCACTATTTGCATTCCCCCTTTTCTTCGTTTTAATGTCATTCTGTTTTGGTTCAACTGCTTCCTTATTATGATTACACTCACGTTTTTTGTTTGCATGTGGTATTCTTGGATAGTCACCCCCTGCAGACCGTATTAGTTTCAATTATTTTTTATAATTTTACCTAAATCCAGGAGCATTTTACTGAAAGTCATTGCACCTAGTCTGTTTAGGTGCAGGCCATCCCTACCCAGACATTTGTCGTTGAAAAATTTATTTGGGTCAACAAATACAACACCAAGTTCGTCGCACTGTTCCCTAATGCCAGTGTTTATTTTGTTTGTATACGCATTACTCACCGATCTTCTTTGTAGAATTCTGTTGATAACAATTCTGGAGCTTGTAAACAAACCGTTGGCTGACCGAATTACATTACGAATATCATTTATGATTTCTTCTTGTCTGCTGCTTCTAATAGAGTTTGTCCCTGCGTGAATTATCACGCCTTTAAAATTTGTGTTGGAATCATTGTTGTTTTGGTTGGATTTTTCCGTGTATAAGAGTGTTTCATTGCTGGTACCAACTGCACAATTTCATGCTTTAGTTGCTTGGAGCCCTTACCCATATTCTGTGACATGGAAATATTCTGTGTTTTTCAGCACTGGCCCCCAAGCCATGTTCAAATTGAAATGCCTGTTACTGTTTGTTAGATTTCCTGAAGTATTTATTTCAACACCCCTTAACCCTTGGTGGGTGTGCTGGTTTTTGTAACATGAGCAGGTGTGTGGTGTACTTCATACACATGTAAATGATGGCTGTGTTGATCCCTGCCAGACACATATTCAAGTACTAATTATCTCATAGGCAATTGCCTCATCGAGGGGTTGTGGTGCCAGCTCAGAATCTGGGTCTCTCTTCTTTGTTTTTTTTTTTTTTTTTTTTTTTTTTAAGTTTCTTTTTCTTTTTTTTTACAGGTCATACATTTTTCTCGCAAGGTTCGCTGTGTACTTTATGATACTGCTGCTCACTTTGACATATAACAACACAGCTTAACATTGTGTTAGCTGAAGCAATAATGAAGGAATAGAAATAGGCTCACAATGGTAAAATAACAGTGAAATGATGTAAAACAATGTTATTGGCAGTTGGCACACTTTATACATAGGTGTACCAACTTGAGCTTTAATTATTTCATCCAAGCTATCTGAAGTTTCCAACATGAAACAGGTCTCATCACATTTCATTTCATGATTATGCCTGTGGCAGACCTCAGTTTCACCTGATTTGCTACTTTGTTTCACCTGGATGTGTTGCTGGTGCTCTATCTAGTTAATCTTTGAAATTACAAAATGAGACTTCTTATCCTAACTGAAAAGAGCAATATACACAGGATGCTTGTGTATCCATAGGAGTCCCCCGATCTGCTCATATATTGGGCAAACATAAGGTAAGAAAGCAATTCTCAGTTTCTCTTACACTCTTTTTCATTCTCAGTCTCTTACTCAGCTGTTCTTGAAATTGACTGCTGCACCCATTGAATTTGATCGTGTGGCTATTCATTCTTCTGAATCACTTTTCTTAGGTGATGTAATTCATTGGCGAGGCTCTCTTTGTCTGAAAGTGTTAGGGGTCTGTGGATCAGAGACAGTAACACTAAATTTGTTAATAACAATATTGTGAATAGTTGCTAATCACCATATAGCAGAGATGCTGAGTGACACACACACACACACACACACACACACACACACACACACACACACACATAACAAAGAAACGCTTGGAAGTAGAGCTTTCACCTAAGAAGGTCTTTGTTGAAAACAGCTATGGGCACCCCATTGCACCATCGTATGCCAATCTATTCATGGGGCATCTATAGGAAGCCTTCCTAAACACCCAAAATCTGAAACCTCTCACCTAGTTCAAATCCATTAATGACGTCTTTGCTCTGTGGATTGAAGGTGAGGAGACCTTACCCACACTCTTTCAGAACCGCAGTCCCCCATTCTACACAAAGCCACCTTCTTTGATGTGACCTCCACCTGAAATATGGATTCATCAGTATGTCTGCCCATATTAAACCTACCAACCACCAGGAATATCTGCACTTCAGCAGCTGCTACTTATTTTATACTGAGAAGACACTTCCACACAGCCTCCAAACACACAGGTGATGTCATTGAGCATGTCATTGAGGCCTTTACAGACAGTAATTACCCTCCCAACCTTGTACAAAAACCAATGTCTCGTGCCTTATCTTTCCAGTCGCCAACCACCTCACAAAGTCCCACTGTCCAGTCACAGAGGAACACTTGCCTCATGACTCCTTACCTCCCAGGACTGGAGCAGCTAAACTACATTCTCCACCAGGGTTTTGACTACCTGTTATTGTACCCTAAAATGAGAAATTCCCTACCCACTATGCTTCCCGCAACTCCCACAGTGGTATTCCAGTGCCCAACAACCCTACAGAACACATTCCACTATCCGTACACAACCTCTGGTTCCAACCCCCTTGTCTCATGTCTCATACTCTTGTAATAGATCTAGATGAACACACATCCTCCCAGCACCACATCCAGGTGTTGGAACCCAGCAAGAAACATTACCTATCCCTTCAATGGTGGCCAACCTGTGAAATGAGTCATGTGATCTAAATGCTACGCTGCAACCAAAGACTGTACTGCATTCTACGAGGGCAGGACAAACAAGAAGTGTCTGTGTGCATAAATGGCCACTCATACACTGTGGCCAAGAAACAATTGGACCACGCTGTTGCTGAGCACGCCACCAAACCCAATGCACTGCTACCAGTGTCATCTTTATGACCACACTCAAATGTCATGGCGACACCCAGCCAACTGTGTAACCTGGCTACCTTGTCCTCCCTGCTGCACAAGTTGCAATGGTTATGCCATCTCCTCCCAAGATTATCCCATGTATCTCAATGATTGAGCGTCCAGGAGACCTATGTCAAGGAAAAAGATGCCTTACCAGGTCACTCGCAAATTGTGGACTAGTCAGTGACTCTGTGTTCTACCATCAGGCATTACCATTCCTGCTACATCTCGCTCCATGAAGGATGTGTACATCCAGACGGGTGATGTGTAATACAGCACTGTGATTGTTAAATCACCCAGTGTCATAGCAGCAGCCCCATCCTCCGCCTCTTTCTCTTTTTCTCCAGCTGTGCAACAAGCCTCAAACTTTTGTCTCATGGGACAAAGTCACCTACTACACAACTGAAAGCCCAGAAGGGACAGAAGCAATACTCCCATGAAGAATTTCTATGTCCCTTCAGCCAACAAACATTTGAATCTTCCAATTCAAACAAGGAAGGATCCAAGAAATCAAAGAAAGACAAACAATTTGCTTCTCTATCGGCTCACAGTTCCTCCTCGATGGTGAGGCCACATGATACCCTCCTCTGGCTGATCACCTTGTTGCTGGTATGCACCTCCAGCCGTTTTTCTGCTCTGGACCTCAAGGACGGACAGAACGATAATTCCGACACCTCTGTAGATCTTCCAGAGGCTGATTCTCCAGCCTCTGTGCCGTGTAGCAGCGATCCTTCAAAAGCTGCCACTTAATAGCCGCTGAGGTGACACCGCTGCATTTTTCCCTTCTCCCATTTCCTAATCATGACACTCCTCCAGTGGAATGTTTGCAGCCTTTGATCCAACAAAGAGGGTTTACAGGTGCTCTTGGAATCACAGACTCTGCTAGTTCTCTGCTTCCAGGAAACAAAATTGAATCCTCACGACCTGCTGTGAGCTCTCGCATGTATTTCCTGTCTACTTTGACATCCCCCAACCTTACACCGTCACTCAAGGACTGATTCTATGTCATTGGGTGGAGTGATGCTGCTCATCAAGGATGACGTTCATCGTCTTCCTGACAACCCAGCTTCAAGCTATTCCAGTCACATTTTACTTCCTCTCCTGAACTTTTTCATATGTACAGTTTACATCCCTCAGTCATTCGGTGTCACTGGACAGTCTTCTTCCAGCTTACTGGCCAACTCCCTCATTCCTTCCTGCTGCTCGTTGACTGTAATGCACACGATTCCCATTGGGATTCTCGCAGAACCGGTCAGAGGTGTCCTCTTGGCCAACCTTCAGGCACCTTAACCTTATTTGCCTTATCGTGGGGGTTCCCACATTCATTTCACACTCCATGGACTCCTAACCCCATGTGGACCTGTCCTAAACTGCCCAATTTGCCCATTGTCTCATCACTGTCTCTGGTACCTACACGAGCAACCATTTCCCATTTGCTATCCATTTTCTGACTCCTACCCCATCCATGTGCACAACCAAATGGCAACTTTCTAATGATGGTGCTCCCTGGCACCCTTCTAGAAACATCATTTACCCAGTTGTGAAGCCCTGGTAGAATATCTTACAAATGCTATCATTACCACCACACAATGTTTAATTCTTTCACTTTACCTTTACCATGCTGTGTCCCAGTGCATTGTTTGACTGAGCCATGTTGTGACTCCACTCACATGCAGAGATGTGCTCTACATGTGTTTAACATTCTATGATAGCAAACTGCATTCATTATAAGTTGTTGCGTGAACAGTGTCATCACACCCTTCAGGATAGCAAAAAACTGGCTGGATTTAATTAACTAGTTCTTTTAACTGTTCCACTCACTCTTCTGTTGTGTGGGCCAACCTCAGATGGCTCTCTGGGACCAAGAATCATTCTCAAATTTCTGCCCTGTTAGCAGCAGATCTAGTCATATTGGACCCTGTCACTATCTCTATAATCTGTAATTTTATAATGGTCTGTTACTCATTTCCCCTTCCATGATCCTTTAGAATACCACACCAGGTCATAGTTGAAGGTTGTTCATTCCAGCAAACTATGCTGTACTTCTATTTGTCACTGGCATTATCCTTACACCAGCCTTCATAGATCTACCAGCCTTCATAGATCTAGCAGCTTTAGTCTACATTCCCACTATGTTGGCTTGTGTTTTGTGGGCACCTTTGTCCTGCTCTGTGACAGTGGCTGTGTGTAGTGGCTGGCAGCTCTAGTGAATTCAGATAGTTAAGCTCAATTAAAATTCAAATATTTTGTGATTCTTCATTTGTGTTGTTATGCAGTTTTCGTCAATCTCACTTTAGTAAAATTTCACATGTTTCTACTTGTCACTGCACCTGATTCATAATCTCACTCATCATATAATTTACTAACTTACTAACACTGAGATGAGCATATGCAGTGATATGACATACCACTGACACATTTCAAGCGGTTTGATTTATGCTTAGATTCAGTTGATGTAAAGTTATTCACCCGTTCAATTTCTTTGCAGGAGCCACAAGAGGTGCACCAAGAGGAGGTATTGGCAGGTGAGATTTTTGCTTTCTTCAGTAGCTTAATTACATGTTAAAGTTATCACTTTAATATTTTCTTATGTGGTATTTTTGTTCTATCTTTTTCTTGCTAAAGTATTTTAGTGAAACAGTTGCTCAAAATTTTATACATGAACTTGACACTGGATATTAATTACATAGTGCATAATTCATACTGTAAATTGGCAGTGTCTTTGTAACTACAAAAGATTGGTCACAAATGTTTAAAATGGGTATTGCGGTAGACGGTGAGGGAAATGTGATCAAAGAGAAAGAACACAAATTTTTAAGTACCGAAGTGACATTCAGAAATAAGTCATTGTAAAAGTAAGCTAACATTACAAATTGGCACACTGTGATAAGTAGTAATATTTAGATCACAATTCCCTTATTCTGTAGTCATGGCTCTTATTAAAATCATCATCTTGAGATAAATATATTTAGGTATACAACTATCACTCAGCATAGGTGAGCTTCTTAAAGAGGAAAATTGCCAATGTTATTGGGGACTAGAACAAGTTAGACACATTCATGGACAGTGATTTGAAACGTCCTCATCATGTCTTGAAATGAAGAATATTGTCCCTGTAATCCGCCTTCTCTCCCAAAGCAAATGGAGACTTATGTAGTCATAAATAATATAATCTGCTTCACTGATTGCTGCAGTCTGCCAATGTTGGGAAAATGTTCTGAATGCACAACTGTAGAAATCACATGGTTTTGTAGCAAAGTACTTGTAGAGCCATGTTCAAAGTGCATTTTCAACCCAAAAGGAAGTTTGTGAAGATCATTGAACAAAGCGCAGAAAGGATGAAATCTGAGGGTGCAATATCAGGTGGAAACGGTAGGTGCAGAATGACTTCCCAACCCAGTAGTTGTGTAGTGTTTCTTGCCAGTCTAGCAGAATGCTGGTGGCTATTATTGTAGAATAGCACCACTTCTGACAGCCTTCCTTGTTTTTATTCTAGGATTGCATTTGGAAGAAGTCTGTTGTTGACAATAAATGCCAACAGGAAACTTCTACCTCATGCAAGCAACTCTTCGTACACCACATGGCCACTGTTCCACCAGATGCACAACATTATCTTACGTGGATGCACACAAGTCTTTCTATGCAGCATTGCTGCTTTGTTTGGACTAAAGCATTCCTTTCTATTCTTTCCCTTACAGTAGCAAAAAGACAAACTTTCTAGTCATCAGTAATGGTTCAGGATAGGAATGATCCGTGGTGTTCGCACACTAATCGATAACAAGCAAGTGCATAATGCACATAAGGCCAACCAATAATTTTTCTGATTTGACTTGTGGTTCTCATACTCTTCTTTTCTGAACCTTCTCTATTGGCTTCATAGCCATTCTTGAGTGTCTGTTGAAATGTTAACATGTCTGTCCTGCTGCGTTGTTCAGTTATTGATAAAAAAAAACAACATATTTCTAACTTTGTAGGCCCTTTTGTGGTTTCAACTGTGCACAGTGTCAGCCACATTATATATATTTCACACATACTCATATCCTGCAATAGAACACACCTTATAAGACCAAAAATACATTTTTTTGGCAAATCACAGGCAGGTCAAACAATCTTAAAATTTCAACATGATCTTGAGAATGGGTATAAAGCTGAAATGATGACTGTGTAAAACAAATGAACAGTTAATAGTCAAATGATGGAAATATCTTTAAAATGGAAGGTAAAGCAGATATTTGTTGTCAGTGAGACATTGGTAGTAAAAGAGGAGGAGAGATTTGTGAAGACAGAATCAGTTGGGAGGAAAAGAGATAGGAGCCAGTGTAGACGAAAGGAAAGACTTAGGGACACCGTACACCAGTTTTGTGCTGTACTTGAACACATAGGTGTGGGAGAGAGAAAATTTTGGTCTGAGGTCTTACACCCTTTTGTAAAAGAAAAAAATTAACTGGGATGCCTCAGAATTATTTTTGAACCATTAAGGAGTTGCGGAGTCAGTACAAAGAAAGACAACAGCAAACAGTGTAATTGAGAGAGTTGACATTGACAGTGGGATAGACTGTAAATCAGTGGGAGAAAACTGAGACAATGGGAGAAAGCCATATACATAGTGACAGTGAGGGTGAGGTGCTAAGTATGAATGCTTCACTACAGGGAGAGACCAGATAAATGAATATAGATTATTGTGTGTTAAAACAGTGGGAATATGTTCACATGCAAAAATTTCTGGTGAGGAAGGTAAAATGTGTACTGGGGCAGCTGGTTCCCAACTGTACTGTCAGTATTTTATAGAGGAACATATTCACCTTTCATGTGCTCCAACAGGAGCATTTTACCAGTGGTTTGCTCTATGGTACTATGTGTTCCATGAGATACTGCTGGTAGAACTAGAGCAAATGGATAGTTGTTTGTGATGCAGTAGGTTGAATCAGAGAATGTGGTAGTCTGAAAAATTGTACTGTGGAGCCACTATTGACTACACTACCTTTGGTTGCATGTTGCATGCAGTGTAATCCTGTATTGCAAAACATACAGATACTGAAGTTCATAATTTTGTCCTTGAGTAGAGGCCAGGGATGTAATAAACATTACCTATCAATAATACAGTGTCTGCTAATGCTTTATTTTCTGTGCAAAAGGCAATGTTCATCACTCTGATTTTAGATGATTTTGCTTCAGCTGTATTTCTTCCCACAGAAGCAAAGAATTACTGAAATTAGTATCTTATGTATTTTTATGCCTGAAATGAAATAAGCAAATTTTACACAACATTTTTCTATGAAAGTGTGGAAAGACAAAAATCCAGGATGGAATGTAACAGTATTATGAAAAGGGAAGTTGCTACTCACCATATAGCAGAGATGCTGAGTTGCAGATAGGCACAACAAAAATATCCCCACATTAAAGCTTTCGGCCAGTGAGGCCTTCATCAACAATAGTCACTCTGTTGCGCTTACCAGTGACTCAGTATCTCCACTATATGGTGAGTAGCAACTTTCCTTTGCTGAATAATGCAATCTGTTATTTCAGAAAACTAGTAATAGGTATTATGATAAATCTTGTATTATATTTTATTACAATTAAAATTATCTGGAACATAGCAAAACAAAAAGACTAGTCATAAACCATATCTCCAGTTTCCCCCTCTGTGGCTTGGAATGAACACAGAGACTGGATAGATCATGGAGTGTGCAAAGGTTAAATATATTGAGAAAGTGTATTAGCATCATGATGTCTTTGTGAAGTAGGAGGCAAAAATAATAGTAACAAATGGGTTTGAAAAGTAGGGATGGAAGACAGTTTTTCAGGAGCCCAAGACCACCACAGCTAGGGCACAGGATGACAGCTCAACCATGAGCTAAATGAGAAGGAAGAAAACAGATATTACTTATGAACTTACAAGCTCAGCTTGAGATGCTATTCAGTAATGAATTATTGTAAAATGTGTGTGTGCTCAATTTCATTTAATTTTTTAAATTAGTTTAATTTACTTTCACTCAACTATAAAAAAATACTAAATGTTATACTTATGTGTAAAATGATGAAATGCCTGCTGCGATATTGAGTATTTAGTCCCCGTTTGTTCCCCGACATGCCCACACATTTCAGTAAACAGAGATCAGTGCACTCTCATGTAAACCACCATTATTTGTGCAATGGGTAGCATTTTATAACCTTTTGCCTGTTACACTGTCAATGACACGTGGTGGGCCTTTCTTTCAGGGAATGTTTCATATGTTGTTTTGATTGTTTCTAATTGGGTTCAAGTTATTGTCAATGACATAAAATATATTTAACTTGAATAAATCTATTCCTGGTTTCATCAAGATACACCTAGTGAAATTGAGATTTGATGTTAACTGCACTGACAACCACCTTAGATCAGGGGGAGTGTGGCACCAATTTTCATAAATATATTTTAAGTCACTTAATAATCTCTGAGTGTCTTATTGCATCAGTGGTAATATTTTGAACTTGTAGTAATTCGCTTCTCTAGTCAGTTGATGCCAACAACTTTAGCTAAACAGACAGCATGATTAAACACCTGAATAATCCCACATAATCCTAAACACCCTATACCACAGTATATGCTTCAGCTGACAAATTTAACTAGCTGAGAGTTTAAACAGCAATGGCAATCTTGTCCAAGTGAGCTGCAATTTGAATTTCAGTGTCAACCTGAGCATTCCAATGGGTAGCAGACATATAATATAAAGATCTCCCAAACAACTTTTTCAGGACTTGTTAGCATTGTGGACTGCTGCTGAATAGGTTTTAAAAAAGCCAAATCTCTTCAAATAAAGTATCTGCTTCATGGAAACACTCGGCCACATAAGGCTAAGATGAGCACATGGAGAAAATTTTACAAAACAATTTGACTGAAGAAAGTGTTAGATTTCCTATATATGACCCTATAATATTCTGTCCCCTATCATAACCATGTCTGTGGCATTCATTAAGAGGAACGGGGTGTTTTACAAGTGTTGATTGTATTGAGTGTGGAATAGCATTTCTTGTCTCCTGATTTCAATCTATGAATTCCAAAGGCAAGTCATGTTTCATATTTATCAGTCCCCTTAGCATAGTAAATACGACGTAGGGTGAATGTTGTTTGTTTGGTATGATTTGAACTGGGAGTTGCAGCAATAATAATTAAGTAATGCTTCTCATTTTCTCTCTCTTCCAATATAGCACCACTGACATAACTAGAAAAAAGTTCATTCTCAGTATCACATGACAGATAATGCATGAGTAAACACTTTCCAGGTTCTTGTTGGTCTCTAACCTTGCTTATGTATTCAATTGTTATAGACAGAAGAGCTCTAATATTCACAGGAAATTTTCATTAGTTGGACCTTCAATTTTTTGAGCTGAACCTCTGAATGTCAAGCCTCTTTACCAAGAAATAATATCATATCAAGCAACATGAGAGCTCCAATGCAAGTTGGCTATTCTATGGATGAACAGAAAATGTTACCTTGTTTACTTCCAAGCATCAGCATTCATCTTTCATGTCATTTTATTTCTTCGCTTTTATGATTCTCCTGTGAAATATTTTTACAAATACAAACATTTCATTTGGTGTGTGTTGTTGGATGAAAAATATATTCCATATACTTGTTTTTAACGTAAATCACCTTGAGATGTAATCAGAAATGTGTTACTTCTGAACGATGTTGGCAAGCCTACCAAATTGTAATGTTGTATTACAGCTGCCAATGTGTGCATTTGTTGGGGAAAAAATTTTGATAGAATTTACAAGAATATTTGAAGAAAGCACTTTTTCGCTCCATCACAATGTGGATTTAGTGCACAATATCTAAAGAAGAAATAAAATAACAGTGAATACAATCAACTTTGCCAAATTAACACTGTTCTACAAACAAAACTACTTTTCTATTTCTGAAAAAATACATTGTGATCCTATGTGTACTTAAAGTGCTGAATTCAAAACTGTTTTTAGTTTTTTTTTTCTGTCAGGGATTGTTTATGAATAATCAAAATTTTATTTGTCTTTTCTGTTTCTGATATTGCGGCAAACATGAGGTGAAATTCGATTGACAAATTCATATTTTTATGATGTTGTAATTTCATCACATTAATGGAGGGTGAGATTATCATATAAAACAGAAAGCAGAAGTGGAAAAGTAGAAAAGTGGAGACTGGGTGCAACGGTGGTATGAGGGCTGAGCAGTGCTGGAATGGGAAGAGCTGGGTGGGTGAGAAAAGTGACTAACCAAGGTTGAGGCCAGGAGGGTCACAGGAACGTAGAATATGTTGCAGGGAGAGTTCCCACCTGTGCAATTCAGAAAAGCTGGTGTTGGTGGGTATGATCAATATGGCTCAGGCTGTGAAGCAGTCACTAAAATGAAGGATGTCATTTTGGGCATCGTGCTTAGCAGCAGGGTATCAACTTGTTTCTTGCCACAGTTTGTAGGTGGCCGTTTATGTAGACAGACAGCTGCTTTCTCATGCACACATAGAATGCAGCACTATGGTTTCATCTTAGATTATACATCACATGACTGGCTTTACAGGTAGCCCTGCCTTTGATGGGATGGGTGATGTTGGTGACCAGACTGGAGTATGTGGTGGTGGTGGTGGTGGTGGTGGTGGTGATGGTAGTAGAATGTATGGGACAGGTCTTGCATCTAGGTCTATTACAGGAATATGAGTGATGAGGTAATGTGTTAAAAATCCTTCCTAAACACCCAGAATCCTAAACCTCCTCCCCTCGTTCAGATACATTGAAGAGATCTTTGTGATTTGGATTGAGAGTGAGGCGGCCCTATCCACATTCCTCCAGAACCTCAACAGATTCTCTTCCATTGCTTCACCTGGACCTTCTCAAGCCAACAAACCGCCTTGCTAGATGCTGACCTCCACTTCAAAGATGGCTAAATCACTGCGTCTGTCCATATCAAACCTACTAACCACAAGTAATACCTCCATTTTGATAAATGCCACCCATTACATACCAAGAAGTCCCTTCCATACAGACTTTCCACCCACGGCTGTCACATCTACAGTGATGAGTGGTCCTCCTCAAAATATACCGGGGGTCTTAATTACATGTTCAGAAAATAATTATCCTCTAAACCTTGTACAGAAACAAATCTTATGTGCCTTATCTTTGCGGTTTACCACAATCCCCAAAGTATCATCTTTTGGCTACAGAGGACTATTCCCCTCGTAACTCAGTACCACCCAGGACTGGAACAACTCAATTACATCCTCTGACAGGGTATTGGCCACCTGTCATTGTGCTCTGAAATCAGAAATTTCCTGCCTACTATCCTTTCCACCCCTCCCACTGTGGTATTCCTCTGTCTACCAAATCCACACAATATACTAGTCCATCCCCACACAATCCCTGCTCCCAACCCCTACTTCATGGCTCATATCGCTGTAATAGAACTAAATGCAAGACCTGTCCCATACATGCTTCCACCACCATCTACTCCAGTCTTGTCACAAACATCATATATCCCACCAAGGGCAGGGCTATGTGTGAAACCAGTCGGGTGGTATACAAGCTGAGCTGCAACCACTGCACAGCTTTCTGCATGGGAATAACAAGCAACAAGCTGTCTGTCTGTGTGAATGACCACTGATAGACTGTGGCCAGGAAGCAAATGGACCACCCTGTTGCTGAGCAAGCTGCCCAACATGATATCCTTAATTTCAATGACTGCTTGACAGCCCGTGCCATATGGTTCCTTCTAACCAACCCCAGCTTTACTGAATTGCGCAAGTGGGAACTCTCCTTGTGGTATATCCTTAGTTCCCCTGGTACACCACCCACTTCCCCATGTACACCACCCACTTCCACCTCATTCCTATTATGTCATCTAATCCATCCTGTTGCTATACTCACCAAATTTCTTCCTGCCTCACCTCCATGAAGAATGCACCTGAGAAATACCCCACATCATCTGCCACACAGTCTCCTGGCTCTATGTATCCATCCGTAAGCAAAGAAAGGAGTGTTACATTGTATGTGTTTGATGTGCAATTTTACTGCACTAACAGCAAAAATGTGGTAAGTTATAAACATTTTTGCTATTACTTTCTGTGGGGTATCCATGAGAGAAATTCACGATAATTTGAAATTATTGCTGAAGTTTTCTGCAAGTCACTAAGTGCTCTCATTGTCAAATACTGGATGAATGGAATGTTGGCACATGCCTGCAGTGAGGGAGGCTGCGTATACAGTCACACACAGTTCCTAACTGATAAACTTGCCACATTGCGTTAACCCTGTAACATAAAATTTTATGTTTTGATAATCAGATTACTATAGGATTATAAATTTTAAAATTTGGTCAATAATTATGTGAAAAGTTGGCAATAAAAGTTTATTTGCTACTGGCATTCTTCAGATAGCCAGACTGTAACTGTAATAAAATTCTTGCTTTCTGGAACTTTGTCAGTAATATTCACTGTTGTACATAATGGAGTAGATTAGATGCTCAGTTATTCACTGATCACTAGGCACTGTAAAAGATTGAAATAATTATGTTCTTTATCATGTCATGTTGAAACAGTTCTCATTTATCATCTGTTTCTTTTACTTTTGCAGATAAAATATTTTTTTATTAACACACAATTTCCTTTTTTGTCAATCAGGTCCTGCTGAGGAAGAAGGCACGCGTCCTATTGCTCAGGTGAGTGAATGTAGTGGCAGCACGTATGAGACTGGCAGAGCAAGTGTGATTTTTCACCAGTAGCAAATTAAGTTTGGTTCTGTGGCATGTAAAGAACCCCACACTGCTTCCTGGCCTCCTTCCAGGGTGAGGGCATATTTCATCAGCTCAGGGCTTTGAGCCATTACAATACTTCCTCCTCTTCTGTGCTACTCTGCACACTACCCACTTATTTAATCAAATAAACTCCTTTATTCATATCCTGTTCATCTGCATTTCAGTCTCGTTACATCTTTCACTGCAGTCTGTTTCCTGATGTCACAAACTTTGCAACTTCTTTTGCACTGGTAACTGAAATGCTATCTCAAGTCTAAATTACCTGCTAAATGATCCAAAACATAAGACCAATTATATACTGGCTCTTAATTTAAAACAAGAAACTTTCTTTAATTATTAAAGTCAAGTCATGTGTCATTGGTTAGTATACAGAATCTTAATGACAGCTCAACTTCATCTTCATTCTCCTGATGTAATGGTAGTTGTCATGGTGCTGACAGTTCTAGGTGGAAGGCACAGTGCTGAACAAGAATAAGAGAGCAAGGAATAAACCTGTGGACTGGGTGTTCATGTTGCCATCATCATTTGTGAAAGTGGAACTACTGGACCATGTAAAATTTGGGAATTCTTGTGGATACTGATAACCATGCCAGCCATTGAGTGCCCCCCTAACTAGGTATCATCATAATAATGGGATAAATCACTGAAATCATCGTGAACTGTGAAGAACGATAATTACTTAATCGTTATCCCACCCTGCAGTAAGTTACCACTTACTGTTGTCCAAAATACTTACTGATTGCAGTTGGATACTGTTATTTCCTTGTTTTTGAGCAAATATCACAAACCCAAATGACAGGTACTCGAAACTACATACTGGATTTCTGCCTAGTGTTAACTGAGTGAAAGCTGCTAATTCTTGGGAGTAAGCTGATATTGTTAACAAGATATGACAGCAAAGAATGTATATTTATTGAGAGGCCTATGTCCGATTACCCAGACCAATTATCAGTGGTCAACAGGAGTTACACGACCTTATACAACCTACTGCCTGAACTGCCCATTTCTGATCTGAAACATGCTTTGGGAAATGGAAGAATTACCCCAAAATATACCACCATTTGTGATAAGCGAATGGAAATAAGCAAAGTAGACTAATTTTTATGTCGACCTATCATTTACTTCGTATACCATTCAAATAGTAAAAATGCCAGAATTAAGTCTTTGAACAAGATCCTGAATACAAGTTTTCCACAGCAGTTCACTACCTATCTGAACATGTAGAAATCTGAACTATTATGTTTCACTAGTCGTATGGCTGTTCTGTGAAATAAAAAAGGCAGGTTTTGATAAATTGTTGGTTAGAAATTGTAAAAACTGATTCTTTTTGTGATTTAGCATTAGTTTATTATCTACAAGCCGTGAACTTACGTCTCAAACTGCACTACTTGAAACAATGCCAACATCCCACACAACATTCTTTACTAGCAAGCTGTGTCATTGGCAAACAGAGGGCACACCTTTTATATACATGAGGAACATGAGTGAGCCCAACAATTTCAAGAACTGTTATATTACAAAAAACCCACACCACTCTGTCAAGGTATGTAGGCATCGATAAATGTGTTTTGTGACAGCTCAATTCGCTGCCAAAGATAACACGTAAATACATAAACACACAGCCATAACCTCTGTTCATGAAACGTTATACTAGTACAGACAACAGTTTTGCATTGGTGATTGATCAGCAGGACGATGATCTGTGAGAATTTGAGAAGCACCTCTAGTCTCATGTAGTTACATACTCCTTCCAGTGAGTGGAAGCCCAATGGTGCACTATATTTTCTCGCAACACGTTGAGAGCATCTGAAATATCCCAGCAATTACAGTAAATTATTAATTTTTAAAGTTTTTAGCCATGTATGTTCAGAAGGAGATGCTCTCTCCCAGGAGATGCTCTCTCCCAGGAGATGAATAAGGTTAGGCTTCAAACCTATCAAGGGTCCTCATCCTCAGGACTTTGAAATGTGCAAACTATTCAAAGGGAAAATTCTAGGGATATTTATACTAGTACCAGTGTGGCTTTAGGCTGTATGTGGATGCAGACAAAGCAAGCTCTTGGAAACTAATGAAATGCCGCAAGGTTGGCAGCAGGAAAAGCGGATCCAGTTTATCTTCATAAAAGTGTGTTCTGTGGACTCTAGAATAGGCATCATTACTCATTTAAGAGACAGATTTCCAAGTTCCTATTTTTATTACAGGGGAAAGTTAGGTAAATTCTAAGAACCTTGTAAAAGTATCATCCCTTTGTTCCATTACATGATAGTGAGAGCTGTGTAGGTCAACTAGAAGTAAGGCCAAAAATGTCTTAAATTCTGTAGTCATTGTGATGTGTTAAATCACTTTATCAAGTCAGCAGTTTCCCTGGACTTTTTATCTGATGAACCTAAATATCAAGTCCTTCTAGCACATGGAAATAAACGTTACAGAGCTGTATTAAGTGTGGTATATTCCAAAATTGCACCGCCATGCCCTCCCTGGCTTAAAGAATGTTTCTTCATATTTGGTGTGCAGGTTTCGACTGAATCTGCATGCTGTTTCATTCCAGTATAGCACAGAACTTTCCTGCAACAAATTTGGCACAGTGACAAATTTCTTCTCACCTATAATCTTCTTACTTTTATCACTGTTTGACTTTCTGAAAAACACACAGGAAATCTTGTGCCTGAAGAAAACAGTGACTGACAAACAGGAAAAGCCTGTTTGTATAAAGATCATGGATAACCTTTTTTATTTTTTATTTTTTTTCTGGTCCATCTGAGGACCACAATCCAAATTAAGATTCTCACTGTTTGTTGTTTTCTTTTTTCCAAGACGGCTTCATCTGTTTACTACATTTCTTCTGTCATTCTTCAGACCATTTTGAACCAGACTTTCTAGTTACCCTGCTGTGGAGTCATCAGTTTTAATACTTCTTTCTGAAAGATTACTCTGTTGTTAACATCTATTTTTATATTGTTTCTTTCCAAATGCTGTTTTTTACTTTGTTGACCCAGCTTGTTTTGTATTCCTTATCCCTTAACTATTTGAAAATGTTATTTTTATCCTACTGCCTTGTGTTCAAACTAAGTTTTCAGCTTAACTTTTTAATGTACAACCTTCTGCTGTGTTTTTAATACTTTCATTGAAACTTGCCTTTTAAGTACTTCTAATTTATTTAAATTGTAGGTTAATGCCAGGCATTCACTTGAATATAAACATTCTGACATCATTACTGTTGTTGTAATGCATTATCTTTGCATTTCTGGAGAGGCAGTATTTATTGTAGAGGCCTTCAGTGATTCCATATTGTTCCTCGAATGTATTCAAACTTTACTCTGTTGGAGAATTCTGCAAAGCATTTTCTTGGATTATCTCCCATAGATATTTCTTTTTATACCCCCTCTATTTGAACCACATCTATTTCCAGTGATTTTCTAGCATTCTTAACATTCGTTAATTTCTTTTTGCCCTAGATAAATCCTTAAGCCAGTTCTACTGGTTATTTCTTCCAGGATACTCATTGGTGTTACAGCAGGTGACACATTTTTTGCAGGTATAACAAAATCGCCTCCAAATTGATTTTGATCTTCTTGCTTCCTCTTCCTAAGCTTATTGACAAAATGCTCAGTTCAGTACATTCTTTGTAAGTAATTTTTATTATTTTCCCTGACATAGTATTAAATAGAATTGTGGACAGGCCATCACCTTGTGGTACATATGTTTTTGTTTTGAAGGCTGTGAAAATTCTCCCATAAGATTTACTTTACAGAGTGGTATCTGTAAGTGTTTAATGGATTAGGTTTGTCAGTTTAGATTTTATACCAGAATCTCGAATTATTTTCTCTTTAGTATTTCTGTCAACATAATCAAAAGCCTTCTTGTTATCCACAAACATAAATACAATGTCCTTTGAACTGAGTAATTGGTGATGAATTACTGACTTGAGATCAAATATTTGTTCTGATCATGGCCTTCCCTTCCTCTAAAGCAAGCTTGATATTCACGTAAATGACTGTCAAGTGTTGTTTTTTATTCTGATTGATAAAATTTTGGAAAATACTTAGATGCTACTGACAGTAGAGAGATTACTATGAAGTTGTTTACAACCTATTTATTATCTTTCTTATGCAGTCGATAAATCAAGGTAACTTTCCATTCCCCTGGGACATTTTTTTTTTTTTTTCTGTTTTCCAGATTTCATCAAAGAGTAAATGTAGCTAATTTGCTTTATTTGGCAAGGACAACTTCAAAAGTTCAGCTGTAATAAAATCTTCTTCACAACCTTTGTTATTTTTGAGGGTGTCAATTCCTTCTTCAGTTCCTTATGTAGCTGGTGGTAAATCTTCTTCATAATGTTCATTACTATCTGAGAATTCAAATTCATGAAAATATCTTGAAGGTATTTTTTAACCCAATTTGGCCATTTTCGTTTTAGAAACATATTTGCAGTTTGAAACCCCTTTAATTTGTTCTTCACAGTTTGATAAAAAGACATGGGAATTATTTTTGTCTATTTGCAGAAGTTTCTCCTTCTCAAAGGCTTATTTGGTTTTTCTGATTAATATGGTTGTTTTCTTTGTTTGTTGTTAAGATTGATCATGATCTAGAATTTTCTTTGAGCATTTTCGTCTTACTCATTTTCTGTGCATATTTCATTCCACCAAATATTCCCTTTATTTTTTATTGATTAAATTATTTTTTGTCCTGTGGATATCTTTTTGCCAGCTGCCATGTTTAGTCACTTTTGATAGCTTTTAACTGATTCTTTTGTTAGTGAGACTTTCTGCATTATGCTTTAGTAACCTTTGTGACTTTTGTTGTTCTTTATTAGACAGGAGTTTTACTTCAAATTCGCTATTCCTTACTACTTCCAAATTCATAACTTCCATTGTACTTCTTTGTGGAATAGGCACCTGACCTAACTGAAAATTTTCTGACATTGAGTTGTGAGATATCCATGTTTTAGCTTCCCTTGGGAGCTTCCTAAGGTGGGTTGACATCAATTTCAAGAGAGAGATTTGATACAAAATGATTGGCCTCAAATGTGTTGGTTCTTCTGTGAGGTGGGTGATGTCCTACTTGATTTATGAATTTCTTTACTTTCTGTTTGTTTCACTGCTATCATGATTTTGGCCTCAAGCCTTTAACGAGCACACACAAATATGTGGCAGGCAGGTGAGAAACATTTTTTTCATTGAGCCACAGAATTCACAATACATTCATTACACATGCTGTTTCTCTGAACATGTTAAGAAATCACTGTGCAGTTTGAGGCCAGTTTGGTTTCAACATTGTAGTAATTACAAGAAAAATATCTTCCTCCATCATTTGGAAAATGCTCATTTGACTGAGGAAGTCCATTAGCAGTTAGCCTTCTTTTTAAATTACTTTCAGTTACATTTACTGGAAATTCTAAAAGGGCTTGAATTTTTTTGTGGTGGTTCATCATTTACAGACATGCATCAAGGTAGTCTGGCAGCCGTGGCAGAATTTCCAAAGTCTAACCTCCATACTCCTGCCCAGGCCAAGTACTTGAAGCAATGCTGCAGTCAATAGGAGTGTGATAAATATTGTATGAAAATTTTGATATTTAGATAAATATCTCTTAGCCCATACTTGAAAATGTCTAATGGAGAAGCCTTGTCAGTGTTCAGTTCTGTGCTTCCAGGAGTCCTGCTGAGTTTTCAACATTTTATGCACAATATTTGAATGACACATTGAACATGCTCTTCCAGGTACTGCAAGTCTGAAGTTGCATGAAATTTGTGCTAGATATTCAATCTACCAAGCAACCATTTAGTGTTGGTTTTTTGATTGACTGATTTTTTTTTAATAATCCATGTAACAATTTACATTGTGTGGATTTCGTCAGCAAAATCATATACAATACAATATACCTACAATTATACACACAAAATTTTTATTTACACACATTTTTGAGGTATCTTAAATTAGTTTTATATCCTTGTGTAATTTGTAATTTTCTTATAGTACTGTACAATTTTTGATTTCATATTATAATTATTTCCTCATGTATTACAATGCAGGCTACTTTAATTACACTATATGTTTTAATTCAGATAGTCCATTACTGCGTAATAACTTTTATTTAATAAAAAAAATTTTAGTTTTGAACTGTCCGATTGTGTCAATATCTTTTATTTTTGGGGTAATCTGTTATATAATTTAACAGCATTGTACAACAAGCTCTGCTGAGTTTTAACTTTATTTTTCCTCTCTAGATGCAGATTGTATTGTTTTCTAGTTTCATAGCTGTGTACTAAAGAATTTTTCATATAGCAGTCAATATTTTTTTTTACATACATAACACTCTGAAAAATGTATTCACAGGGGACAGTTAGGATTTCCAGCTTTTGGAAATGTTCAAGGCAGTGAGCCCTACTGCCACTCTTGGTTATTATACGAATTGCTCTTTTCTGTAATTTGAAAACTATTTGAATATTTTTACTGTTGACTCCCCAAAATATTATTCCATAGGTAATAAGAGTGGATATAAGAAAAATATACAGATCTGACACATGTAGTATCACAAACTGCAGTCAGAATTCTCAGAGCATAGCATGCTGTAGAGATTCTGTGACTAAGTATTTTAATATGTTCTTCCCACTTTAACTGACTGTCAACATGCATACCAAGAAATTTTGTGTAGTCTACACATTCTATAGTTTCATTGTTTAACTTAGTTGTTATAGTGTGGTTTTTTTGCAGACATAGAAGTTAACAGCATTTGTTTTTTTAAGATTTAGTGTTAGTTTATTATTGGATGCCCACTCACGTACACTGTTTAGTGTTTGTTTGGCTTTTTCTTTTAGTGCATCTGGTGTTTTGTCACTGATTAGAACATTTGAGTCATCTGCAAACAATATTGTTTGTCCATGCTTGATGCTCTGTGGGATGTCGTTAATGTAAATGAGGAATAGTACTGGGCCAAGGACACTACCCTGTGGGACACCTATATTTACATAATTTGGGTCTGAAGTATACTTTACAATATAGTTTGAGTAACTTGAAATAAGTGAGATTTCAGTTATCTGTCTTCTATTTTTTAGATATGACTGGAACCATTTGTTCACAAGTCCCCTTATTCCAAGTTCATCTAACTTATTTAACAATATGTTGTGGTCTACTGTATCAAACGCTTTAGTTAGATCAAGAAATATACCTTTTGTGTAGTTCCCTTTATCTAATGCTTCTAGAATGTGTTTTGTGAAGTGTGCTGTTCTGATTCTATGCTTTTCCCTGATCGAAATCCAAAATGGTCAACAGACAGTAAGTTGTATTTATTTAAATAATTCATTAGCCTATCTTTCATAATAGTTTGTAATATTTTTGCAAAGCATGATAGTAGAGAAATTGGCCTATAATTTTCAATTATTCCTGCATCACCTTTTTTGAAGAAGGGTAGTAATTTCGCATATTTTAAATAGTCTGGAAAGTAGCCCTGCTTGAAAGATTGATTTATAATATCAACTAAAGGTGGAATTAGGCTCTTGATACAGTCCTTAATTATAAAAATGGGGACTTCATCCAGACCAGCTGAGTTTTTGTTTCTCAGTTTGCTGACTGCTTTATAGACTTCTTCCTGTGTTGTAGGGAATAACACCATTGAGTGTGATACACCATTATTTGGCTTTTTGACCTGAGGGGCGGTTCAAAATTTTTCCTGTAATTTTATTCCTATGCTACTAAAATAATCATTTATATAGTTCGCCAAATATATTGGGTCTTTTATTAGAGTCCCTTCCTCTTTTATTTTCAAGTTTTACAGATTCATTTTCCTGGTACCAGTTTCCTGCTTCACAATCTTCCATACTGCCTTATTTTTGTTTTCAGCAGAGTGCACTATTTTGGAGTTATGAGCTCTCTTTGCTGGAAGCAATATTTTCCTATATGTTTTCCTATATCTTTTATAAAAGTGAGAAAGCAGGATTAGTTTGGCTGTGTTTAATGGAGCTCAGGTACTTTAGTGTTTCAGATGATTTTTTGATTCCTTTTGTGACCCACTTGCTTTTTCCTGCTGTTGATAATGGACATAATACTTTAGGAAATGTTTCTTCAAAATTTAATCTAAACAATGTCATTAAATTTTTGAATTTTTCATTTGCATCTACCTCTGAGTATACTCAGAGTCCCATGTTTGTCCTGCTATCTGTTTGGCAAACTCATGTCTATTTTTTTAGGAAAAATTCGTCTGTAAATATGCATTTTCTTTGTTTCTTCTGGCGCCACTTTTATATTACTGATTTGAGCTGAGTGATCAGATAATCCTAGCTCTGCTACCACCACCTCTTTGCCTAAGCCTTTTAATACCTGATAAACAGCTGTCTTTCAGTATTTTGTTATTCTGGTTGCACTGTTAACCATTGGAACTAAATTGAAACTTTGAGCAAGACTTTGTAATGAGTCCCATGTAGAATCAGGATTCCGTTTATCCACATTTAGGTCTCCACATATGAGAATGTGGTTCTTTGGAGTGGATATCTTGTTAAGAACATGATTAAGTTTGGAGAAAAAGATATTGAAGTCTCCACTAGGAGATCTGTATATACATAAGATAATCAAATTCCTACACCTGTATTGGTCCCTGATTTCAACTGCTGCCAGTTCAAAATGTTGCTCTTCACTGATTACACATAAATCACTTCTGGTCTTATACTGATAATTTTGTTTTACATAAATACAACACCCTCCACACTTCATAGAAGTCCTACAGTATGCACACGCTAAATTATAAGACTGCAAGACTAACTGATTAATTTCAGCCTCATTGCACCAATGCTCAGTGAGACAAACAACTGAGCACTCTGTAGACTCCAGCTCCACTTCTAGCTGTTGGGTCTTATTTGCTAGGGAACATATATTTGGGTGAACAACTGCTAAGTAATTTTTTCCAGCACTATTTGCATTCCCCCTTTTCTTCGTTTTAATGTCATTCTGTTTTGGTTCAACTGCTTCCTTATTATGATTACACTCACGTTTTTTGTTTGCATGTGGTATTCTTGGATAGTCACCCCCTGCAGACCGTATTAGTTTCAATTATTTTTTATAATTTTACCTAAATCCAGGAGCATTTTACTGAAAGTCATTGCACCTAGTCTGTTTAGGTGCAGGCCATCCCTACCCAGACATTTGTCGTTGAAAAATTTATTTGGGTCAACAAATACAACACCAAGTTCGTCGCACTGTTCCCTAATGCCAGTGTTTATTTTGTTTGTATACGCATTACTCACCGATCTTCTTTGTAGAATTCTGTTGATAACAATTCTGGAGCTTGTAAACAAACCGTTGGCTGACCGAATTACATTACGAATATCATTTATGATTTCTTCTTGTCTGCTGCTTCTAATAGAGTTTGTCCCTGCGTGAATTATCACGCCTTTAAAATTTGTGTTGGAATCATTGTTGTTTTGGTTGGATTTTTCCGTGTATAAGAGTGTTTCATTGCTGGTACCAACTGCACAATTTCATGCTTTAGTTGCTTGGAGCCCTTACCCATATTCTGTGACATGGAAATATTCTGTGTTTTTCAGCACTGGCCCCCAAGCCATGTTCAAATTGAAATGCCTGTTACTGTTTGTTAGATTTCCTGAAGTATTTATTTCAACACCCCTTAACCCTTGGTGGGTGTGCTGGTTTTTGTAACATGAGCAGGTGTGTGGTGTACTTCATACACATGTAAATGATGGCTGTGTTGATCCCTGCCAGACACATATTCAAGTACTAATTATCTCATAGGCAATTGCCTCATCGAGGGGTTGTGGTGCCAGCTCAGAATCTGGGTCTCTCTTCTTTGTTTTTTTTTTTTTTTTTTAAGTTTCTTTTTCTTTTTTTTTACAGGTCATACATTTTTCTCGCAAGGTTCGCTGTGTACTTTATGATACTGCTGCTCACTTTGACATATAACAACACAGCTTAACATTGTGTTAGCTGAAGCAATAATGAAGGAATAGAAATAGGCTCACAATGGTAAAATAACAGTGAAATGATGTAAAACAATGTTATTGGCAGTTGGCACACTTTATACATAGGTGTACCAACTTGAGCTTTAATTATTTCATCCAAGCTATCTGAAGTTTCCAACATGAAACAGGTCTCATCACATTTCATTTCATGATTATGCCTGTGGCAGACCTCAGTTTCACCTGATTTGCTACTTTGTTTCACCTGGATGTGTTGCTGGTGCTCTATCTAGTTAATCTTTGAAATTACAAAATGAGACTTCTTATCCTAACTGAAAAGAGCAATATACACAGGATGCTTGTGTATCCATAGGAGTCCCCCGATCTGCTCATATATTGGGCAAACATAAGGTAAGAAAGCAATTCTCAGTTTCTCTTACACTCTTTTTCATTCTCAGTCTCTTACTCAGCTGTTCTTGAAATTGACTGCTGCACCCATTGAATTTGATCGTGTGGCTATTCATTCTTCTGAATCACTTTTCTTAGGTGATGTAATTCATTGGCGAGGCTCTCTTTGTCTGAAAGTGTTAGGGGTCTGTGGATCAGAGACAGTAACACTAAATTTGTTAATAACAATATTGTGAATAGTTGCTAATCACCATATAGCAGAGATGCTGAGTGACACACACACACACACACACACACACACACACACACACACACACACACACACACACACACATAACAAAGAAACGCTTGGAAGTAGAGCTTTCACCTAAGAAGGTCTTTGTTGAAAACAGCTATGGGCACCCCATTGCACCATCGTATGCCAATCTATTCATGGGGCATCTATAGGAAGCCTTCCTAAACACCCAAAATCTGAAACCTCTCACCTAGTTCAAATCCATTAATGACGTCTTTGCTCTGTGGATTGAAGGTGAGGAGACCTTACCCACACTCTTTCAGAACCGCAGTCCCCCATTCTACACAAAGCCACCTTCTTTGATGTGACCTCCACCTGAAATATGGATTCATCAGTATGTCTGCCCATATTAAACCTACCAACCACCAGGAATATCTGCACTTCAGCAGCTGCTACTTATTTTATACTGAGAAGACACTTCCACACAGCCTCCAAACACACAGGTGATGTCATTGAGCATGTCATTGAGGCCTTTACAGACAGTAATTACCCTCCCAACCTTGTACAAAAACCAATGTCTCGTGCCTTATCTTTCCAGTCGCCAACCACCTCACAAAGTCCCACTGTCCAGTCACAGAGGAACACTTGCCTCATGACTCCTTACCTCCCAGGACTGGAGCAGCTAAACTACATTCTCCACCAGGGTTTTGACTACCTGTTATTGTACCCTAAAATGAGAAATTCCCTACCCACTATGCTTCCCGCAACTCCCACAGTGGTATTCCAGTGCCCAACAACCCTACAGAACACATTCCACTATCCGTACACAACCTCTGGTTCCAACCCCCTTGTCTCATGTCTCATACTCTTGTAATAGATCTAGATGAACACACATCCCACACATCCTCCCAGCACCACATCCAGGTGTTGGAACCCAGCAAGAAACATTACCTATCCCTTCAATGGTGGCCAACCTGTGAAATGAGTCATGTGATCTAAATGCTACGCTGCAACCAAAGACTGTACTGCATTCTACGAGGGCAGGACAAACAAGAAGTGTCTGTGTGCATAAATGGCCACTCATACACTGTGGCCAAGAAACAATTGGACCACGCTGTTGCTGAGCACGCCACCAAACCCAATGCACTGCTACCAGTGTCATCTTTATGACCACACTCAAATGTCATGGCGACACCCAGCCAACTGTGTAACCTGGCTACCTTGTCCTCCCTGCTGCACAAGTTGCAATGGTTATGCCATCTCCTCCCAAGATTATCCCATGTATCTCAATGATTGAGCGTCCAGGAGACCTATGTCAAGGGAAAAGATGCCTTACCAGGTCACTTGCAAATTGTGGACTAGTCAGTGACTCTGTGTTCTACCATCAGGCATTACCATTCCTGCTACATCTCGCTCCATGAAGGATGTGTACATCCAGACGGGTGATGTGTAATACAGCACTGTGATTGTTAAATCACCCAGTGTCATAGCAGCAGCCCCATCCTCCTCCTCTTTCTCTTTTTCTCCAGCTGTGCAACAAGCCTCAAACTTTTGTCTCATGGGACAAAGTCACCTACTACACAACTGAAAGCCCAGAAGGGACAGAAGCAATACTCCCATGAAGAATTTCTATGTCCCTTCAGCCAACAAACATTTGAATCTTCCAATTCAAACAAGGAAGGATCCAAGAAATCAAAGAAAGACAAACAATTTGCTTCTCTATCGGCTCACAGTTCCTCCTCGATGGTGAGGCCACATGATACCCTCCTCTGGCTGATCACCTTGTTGCTGGTATGCACCTCCAGCCGTTTTTCTGCTCTGGACCTCAAGGACGGACAGAACGATAATTCCGACACCTCTGTAGATCTTCCAGAGGCTGATTCTCCAGCCTCTGTGCCGTGTAGCAGCAATCCTTCAAAAGCTGCCACTTAATAGCCGCTGAGGTGACACCGCTGCATTTTTCCCTTCTCCCATTTCCTAATCATGACACTCCTCCAGTGGAATGTTTGCAGCCTTTGATCCAACAAAGAGGGTTTACAGGTGCTCTTGGAATCACAGACTCTGCTAGTTCTCTGCTTCCAGGAAACAAAATTGAATCCTCACGACCTGCTGTGAGCTCTCGCATGTATTTCCTGTCTACTTTGACATCCCCCAACCTTACACCGTCACTCAAGGACTGATTCTATGTCATTGGGTGGAGTGATGCTGCTCATCAAGGATGACGTTCATCGTCTTCCTGACAACCCAGCTTCAAGCTATTCCAGTCACATTTTACTTCCTCTCCTGAACTTTTTCATATGTACAGTTTACATCCCTCAGTCATTCGGTGTCACTGGACAGTCTTCTTCCAGCTTACTGGCCAACTCCCTCATTCCTTCCTGCTGCTCGTTGACTGTAATGCACACGATTCCCATTGGGATTCTCGCAGAACCGGTCAGAGGTGTCCTCTTGGCCAACCTTCAGGCACCTTAACCTTATTTGCCTTATCGTGGGGGTTCCCACATTCATTTCACACTCCATGGACTCCTAACCCCATGTGGACCTGTCCTAAACTGCCCAATTTGCCCATTGTCTCATCACTGTCTCTGGTACCTACACGAGCAACCATTTCCCATTTGCTATCCATTTTCTGACTCCTACCCCATCCATGTGCACAACCAAATGGCAACTTTCTAATGATGGTGCTCCCTGGCACCCTTCTAGAAACATCATTTACCCAGTTGTGAAGCCCTGGTAGAATATCTTACAAATGCTATCATTACCACCACACAATGTTTAATTCTTTCACTTTACCTTTACCATGCTGTGTCCCAGTGCATTGTTTGACTGAGCCATGTTGTGACTCCACTCACATGCAGAGATGTGCTCTACATGTGTTTAACATTCTATGATAGCAAACTGCATTCATTATAAGTTGTTGCGTGAACAGTGTCATCACACCCTTCAGGATAGCAAAAAACTGGCTGGATTTAATTAACTAGTTCTTTTAACTGTTCCACTCACTCTTCTGTTGTGTGGGCCAACCTCAGATGGCTCTCTGGGACCAAGAATCATTCTCAAATTTCTGCCCTGTTAGCAGCAGATCTAGTCATATTGGACCCTGTCACTATCTCTATAATCTGTAATTTTATAATGGTCTGTTACTCATTTCCCCTTCCATGATCCTTTAGAATACCACACCAGGTCATAGTTGAAGGTTGTTCATTCCAGCAAACTATGCTGTACTTCTATTTGTCACTGGCATTATCCTTACACCAGCCTTCATAGATCTAGCAGCTTTAGTCTACATTCCCACTATGTTGGCTTGTGTTTTGTGGGCACCTTTGTCCTGCTCTGTGACAGTGGCTGTGTGTAGTGGCTGGCAGCTCTAGTGAATTCAGATAGTTAAGCTCAATTAAAATTCAAATATTTTGTGATTCTTCATTTGTGTTGTTATGCAGTTTTCGTCAATCTCACTTTAGTAAAATTTCACATGTTTCTACTTGTCACTGCACCTGATTCATAATCTCACTCATCATATAATTTACTAACTTACTAACACTGAGATGAGCATATGCAGTGATATGACATACCACTGACACATTTCAAGCGGTTTGATTTATGCTTAGATTCAGTTGATGTAAAGTTATTCACCCGTTCAATTTCTTTGCAGGAGCCACAAGAGGTGCACCAAGAGGAGGTATTGGCAGGTGAGATTTTTGCTTTCTTCAGTAGCTTAATTACACGTTAAAGTTATCACTTTAATATTTTCTTATGTGGTATTTTTGTTCTATCTTTTTCTTGCTAAAGTATTTTAGTGAAACAGTTGCTCAAAATTTTATACATGAACTTGACACTGGATATTAATTACATAGTGCATAATTCATACTGTAAATTGGCAGTGTCTTTGTAACTACAAAAGATTGGTCACAAATGTTTAAAATGGGTATTGCGGTAGACGGTGAGGGAAATGTGATCAAAGAGAAAGAACACAAATTTTTAAGTACCGAAGTGACATTCAGAAATAAGTCATTGTAAAAGTAAGCTAACATTACAAATTGGCACACTGTGATAAGTAGTAATATTTAGATCACAATTCCCTTATTCTGTAGTCATGGCTCTTATTAAAATCATCATCTTGAGATAAATATATTTAGGTATACAACTATCACTCAGCATAGGTGAGCTTCTTAAAGAGGAAAATTGCCAATGTTATTGGGGACTAGAACAAGTTAGACACATTCATGGACAGTGATTTGAAACGTCCTCATCATGTCTTGAAATGAAGAATATTGTCCCTGTAATCCGCCTTCTCTCCCAAAGCAAATGGAGACTTATGTAGTCATAAATAATATAATCTGCTTCACTGATTGCTGCAGTCTGCCAATGTTGGGAAAATGTTCTGAATGCACAACTGTAGAAATCACATGGTTTTGTAGCAAAGTACTTGTAGAGCCATGTTCAAAGTGCATTTTCAACCCAAAAGGAAGTTTGTGAAGATCATTGAACAAAGCGCAGAAAGGATGAAATCTGAGGGTGCAATATCAGGTGGAAACGGTAGGTGCAGAATGACTTCCCAACCCAGTAGTTGTGTAGTGTTTCTTGCCAGTCTAGCAGAATGCTGGTGGCTATTATTGTAGAATAGCACCACTTCTGACAGCCTTCCTTGTTTTTATTCTAGGATTGCATTTGGAAGAAGTCTGTTGTTGACAATAAATGCCAACAGGAAACTTCTACCTCATGCAAGCAACTCTTCGTACACCACATGGCCACTGTTCCACCAGATGCACAACATTATCTTACGTGGATGCACACAAGTCTTTCTATGCAGCATTGCTGCTTTGTTTGGACTAAAGCATTCCTTTCTATTCTTTCCCTTACAGTAGCAAAAAGACAAACTTTCTAGTCATCAGTAATGGTTCAGGATAGGAATGATCCGTGGTGTTCGCACACTAATCGATAACAAGCAAGTGCATAATGCACATAAGGCCAACCAATAATTTTTCTGATTTGACTTGTGGTTCTCATACTCTTCTTTTCTGAACCTTCTCTATTGGCTTCATAGCCATTCTTGAGTGTCTGTTGAAATGTTAACATGTCTGTCCTGCTGCGTTGTTCAGTTATTGATAAAAAAAAACAACATATTTCTAACTTTGTAGGCCCTTTTGTGGTTTCAACTGTGCACAGTGTCAGCCACATTATATATATTTCACACATACTCATATCCTGCAATAGAACACACCTTATAAGACCAAAAATACATTTTTTTGGCAAATCACAGGCAGGTCAAACAATCTTAAAATTTCAACATGATCTTGAGAATGGGTATAAAGCTGAAATGATGACTGTGTAAAACAAATGAACAGTTAATAGTCAAATGATGGAAATATCTTTAAAATGGAAGGTAAAGCAGATATTTGTTGTCAGTGAGACATTGGTAGTAAAAGAGGAGGAGAGATTTGTGAAGACAGAATCAGTTGGGAGGAAAAGAGATAGGAGCCAGTGTAGACGAAAGGAAAGACTTAGGGACACCGTACACCAGTTTTGTGCTGTACTTGAACACATAGGTGTGGGAGAGAGAAAATTTTGGTCTGAGGTCTTACACCCTTTTGTAAAAGAAAAAAATTAACTGGGATGCCTCAGAATTATTTTTGAACCATTAAGGAGTTGCGGAGTCAGTACAAAGAAAGACAACAGCAAACAGTGTAATTGAGAGAGTTGACATTGACAGTGGGATAGACTGTAAATCAGTGGGAGAAAACTGAGACAATGGGAGAAAGCCATATACATAGTGACAGTGAGGGTGAGGTGCTAAGTATGAATGCTTCACTACAGGGAGAGACCAGATAAATGAATATAGATTATTGTGTGTTAAAACAGTGGGAATATGTTCACATGCAAAAATTTCTGGTGAGGAAGGTAAAATGTGTACTGGGGCAGCTGGTTCCCAACTGTACTGTCAGTATTTTATAGAGGAACATATTCACCTTTCATGTGCTCCAACAGGAGCATTTTACCAGTGGTTTGCTCTATGGTACTATGTGTTCCATGAGATACTGCTGGTAGAACTAGAGCAAATGGATAGTTGTTTGTGATGCAGTAGGTTGAATCAGAGAATGTGGTAGTCTGAAAAATTGTACTGTGGAGCCACTATTGACTACACTACCTTTGGTTGCATGTTGCATGCAGTGTAATCCTGTATTGCAAAACATACAGATACTGAAGTTCATAATTTTGTCCTTGAGTAGAGGCCAGGGATGTAATAAACATTACCTATCAATAATACAGTGTCTGCTAATGCTTTATTTTCTGTGCAAAAGGCAATGTTCATCACTCTGATTTTAGATGATTTTGCTTCAGCTGTATTTCTTCCCACAGAAGCAAAGAATTACTGAAATTAGTATCTTATGTATTTTTATGCCTGAAATGAAATAAGCAAATTTTACACAACATTTTTCTATGAAAGTGTGGAAAGACAAAAATCCAGGATGGAATGTAACAGTATTATGAAAAGGGAAGTTGCTACTCACCATATAGCAGAGATGCTGAGTTGCAGATAGGCACAACAAAAATATCCCCACATTAAAGCTTTCGGCCAGTGAGGCCTTCATCAACAATAGTCACTCTGTTGCGCTTACCAGTGACTCAGTATCTCCACTATATGGTGAGTAGCAACTTTCCTTTGCTGAATAATGCAATCTGTTATTTCAGAAAACTAGTAATAGGTATTATGATAAATCTTGTATTATATTTTATTACAATTAAAATTATCTGGAACATAGCAAAACAAAAAGACTAGTCATAAACCATATCTCCAGTTTCCCCCTCTGTGGCTTGGAATGAACACAGAGACTGGATAGATCATGGAGTGTGCAAAGGTTAAATATATTGAGAAAGTGTATTAGCATCATGATGTCTTTGTGAAGTAGGAGGCAAAAATAATAGTAACAAATGGGTTTGAAAAGTAGGGATGGAAGACAGTTTTTCAGGAGCCCAAGACCACCACAGCTAGGGCACAGGATGACAGCTCAACCATGAGCTAAATGAGAAGGAAGAAAACAGATATTACTTATGAACTTACAAGCTCAGCTTGAGATGCTATTCAGTAATGAATTATTGTAAAATGTGTGTGTGCTCAATTTCATTTAATTTTTTAAATTAGTTTAATTTACTTTCACTCAACTATAAAAAAATACTAAATGTTATACTTATGTGTAAAATGATGAAATGCCTGCTGCGATATTGAGTATTTAGTCCCCGTTTGTTCCCCGACATGCCCACACATTTCAGTAAACAGAGATCAGTGCACTCTCATGTAAACCACCATTATTTGTGCAATGGGTAGCATTTTATAACCTTTTGCCTGTTACACTGTCAATGACACGTGGTGGGCCTTTCTTTCAGGGAATGTTTCATATGTTGTTTTGATTGTTTCTAATTGGGTTCAAGTTATTGTCAATGACATAAAATATATTTAACTTGAATAAATCTATTCCTGGTTTCATCAAGATACACCTAGTGAAATTGAGATTTGATGTTAACTGCACTGACAACCACCTTAGATCAGGGGGAGTGTGGCACCAATTTTCATAAATATATTTTAAGTCACTTAATAATCTCTGAGTGTCTTATTGCATCAGTGGTAATATTTTGAACTTGTAGTAATTCGCTTCTCTAGTCAGTTGATGCCAACAACTTTAGCTAAACAGACAGCATGATTAAACACCTGAATAATCCCACATAATCCTAAACACCCTATACCACAGTATATGCTTCAGCTGACAAATTTAACTAGCTGAGAGTTTAAACAGCAATGGCAATCTTGTCCAAGTGAGCTGCAATTTGAATTTCAGTGTCAACCTGAGCATTCCAATGGGTAGCAGACATATAATATAAAGATCTCCCAAACAACTTTTTCAGGACTTGTTAGCATTGTGGACTGCTGCTGAATAGGTTTTAAAAAAGCCAAATCTCTTCAAATAAAGTATCTGCTTCATGGAAACACTCGGCCACATAAGGCTAAGATGAGCACATGGAGAAAATTTTACAAAACAATTTGACTGAAGAAAGTGTTAGATTTCCTATATATGACCCTATAATATTCTGTCCCCTATCATAACCATGTCTGTGGCATTCATTAAGAGGAACGGGGTGTTTTACAAGTGTTGATTGTATTGAGTGTGGAATAGCATTTCTTGTCTCCTGATTTCAATCTATGAATTCCAAAGGCAAGTCATGTTTCATATTTATCAGTCCCCTTAGCATAGTAAATACGACGTAGGGTGAATGTTGTTTGTTTGGTATGATTTGAACTGGGAGTTGCAGCAATAATAATTAAGTAATGCTTCTCATTTTCTCTCTCTTCCAATATAGCACCACTGACATAACTAGAAAAAAGTTCATTCTCAGTATCACATGACAGATAATGCATGAGTAAACACTTTCCAGGTTCTTGTTGGTCTCTAACCTTGCTTATGTATTCAATTGTTATAGACAGAAGAGCTCTAATATTCACAGGAAATTTTCATTAGTTGGACCTTCAATTTTTTGAGCTGAACCTCTGAATGTCAAGCCTCTTTACCAAGAAATAATATCATATCAAGCAACATGAGAGCTCCAATGCAAGTTGGCTATTCTATGGATGAACAGAAAATGTTACCTTGTTTACTTCCAAGCATCAGCATTCATCTTTCATGTCATTTTATTTCTTCGCTTTTATGATTCTCCTGTGAAATATTTTTACAAATACAAACATTTCATTTGGTGTGTGTTGTTGGATGAAAAATATATTCCATATACTTGTTTTTAACGTAAATCACCTTGAGATGTAATCAGAAATGTGTTACTTCTGAACGATGTTGGCAAGCCTACCAAATTGTAATGTTGTATTACAGCTGCCAATGTGTGCATTTGTTGGGGAAAAAATTTTGATAGAATTTACAAGAATATTTGAAGAAAGCACTTTTTCGCTCCATCACAATGTGGATTTAGTGCACAATATCTAAAGAAGAAATAAAATAACAGTGAATACAATCAACTTTGCCAAATTAACACTGTTCTACAAACAAAACTACTTTTCTATTTCTGAAAAAATACATTGTGATCCTATGTGTACTTAAAGTGCTGAATTCAAAACTGTTTTTAGTTTTTTTTTTCTGTCAGGGATTGTTTATGAATAATCAAAATTTTATTTGTCTTTTCTGTTTCTGATATTGCGGCAAACATGAGGTGAAATTCGATTGACAAATTCATATTTTTATGATGTTGTAATTTCATCACATTAATGGAGGGTGAGATTATCATATAAAACAGAAAGCAGAAGTGGAAAAGTAGAAAAGTGGAGACTGGGTGCAACGGTGGTATGAGGGCTGAGCAGTGCTGGAATGGGAAGAGCTGGGTGGGTGAGAAAAGTGACTAACCAAGGTTGAGGCCAGGAGGGTCACAGGAACGTAGAATATGTTGCAGGGAGAGTTCCCACCTGTGCAATTCAGAAAAGCTGGTGTTGGTGGGTATGATCAATATGGCTCAGGCTGTGAAGCAGTCACTAAAATGAAGGATGTCATTTTGGGCATCGTGCTTAGCAGCAGGGTATCAACTTGTTTCTTGCCACAGTTTGTAGGTGGCCGTTTATGTAGACAGACAGCTGCTTTCTCATGCACACATAGAATGCAGCACTATGGTTTCATCTTAGATTATACATCACATGACTGGCTTTACAGGTAGCCCTGCCTTTGATGGGATGGGTGATGTTGGTGACCAGACTGGAGTATGTGGTGGTGGTGGTGGTGGTGGTGGTGGTGGTGATGGTAGTAGAATGTATGGGACAGGTCTTGCATCTAGGTCTATTACAGGAATATGAGTGATGAGGTAATGTGTTAAAAATCCTTCCTAAACACCCAGAATCCTAAACCTCCTCCCCTCGTTCAGATACATTGAAGAGATCTTTGTGATTTGGATTGAGAGTGAGGCGGCCCTATCCACATTCCTCCAGAACCTCAACAGATTCTCTTCCATTGCTTCACCTGGACCTTCTCAAGCCAACAAACCGCCTTGCTAGATGCTGACCTCCACTTCAAAGATGGCTAAATCACTGCGTCTGTCCATATCAAACCTACTAACCACAAGTAATACCTCCATTTTGATAAATGCCACCCATTACATACCAAGAAGTCCCTTCCATACAGACTTTCCACCCACGGCTGTCACATCTACAGTGATGAGTGGTCCTCCTCAAAATATACCGGGGGTCTTAATTACATGTTCAGAAAATAATTATCCTCTAAACCTTGTACAGAAACAAATCTTATGTGCCTTATCTTTGCGGTTTACCACAATCCCCAAAGTATCATCTTTTGGCTACAGAGGACTATTCCCCTCGTAACTCAGTACCACCCAGGACTGGAACAACTCAATTACATCCTCTGACAGGGTATTGGCCACCTGTCATTGTGCTCTGAAATCAGAAATTTCCTGCCTACTATCCTTTCCACCCCTCCCACTGTGGTATTCCTCTGTCTACCAAATCCACACAATATACTAGTCCATCCCCACACAATCCCTGCTCCCAACCCCTACTTCATGGCTCATATCGCTGTAATAGAACTAAATGCAAGACCTGTCCCATACATGCTTCCACCACCATCTACTCCAGTCTTGTCACAAACATCATATATCCCACCAAGGGCAGGGCTATGTGTGAAACCAGTCGGGTGGTATACAAGCTGAGCTGCAACCACTGCACAGCTTTCTGCATGGGAATAACAAGCAACAAGCTGTCTGTCTGTGTGAATGACCACTGATAGACTGTGGCCAGGAAGCAAATGGACCACCCTGTTGCTGAGCAAGCTGCCCAACATGATATCCTTAATTTCAATGACTGCTTGACAGCCCGTGCCATATGGTTCCTTCTAACCAACCCCAGCTTTACTGAATTGCGCAAGTGGGAACTCTCCTTGTGGTATATCCTTAGTTCCCCTGGTACACCACCCACTTCCCCATGTACACCACCCACTTCCACCTCATTCCTATTATGTCATCTAATCCATCCTGTTGCTATACTCACCAAATTTCTTCCTGCCTCACCTCCATGAAGAATGCACCTGAGAAATACCCCACATCATCTGCCACACAGTCTCCTGGCTCTATGTATCCATCCGTAAGCAAAGAAAGGAGTGTTACATTGTATGTGTTTGATGTGCAATTTTACTGCACTAACAGCAAAAATGTGGTAAGTTATAAACATTTTTGCTATTACTTTCTGTGGGGTATCCATGAGAGAAATTCACGATAATTTGAAATTATTGCTGAAGTTTTCTGCAAGTCACTAAGTGCTCTCATTGTCAAATACTGGATGAATGGAATGTTGGCACATGCCTGCAGTGAGGGAGGCTGCGTATACAGTCACACGCAGTTCCTAACTGATAAACTTGCCACATTGCGTTAACCCTGTAACATAAAATTTTATGTTTTGATAATCAGATTACTATAGGATTATAAATTTTAAAATTTGGTCAATAATTATGTGAAAAGTTGGCAATAAAAGTTTATTTGCTACTGGCATTCTTCAGATAGCCAGACTGTAACTGTAATAAAATTCTTGCTTTCTGGAACTTTGTTAGTAATATTCACTGTTGTACATAATGGAGTAGATTAGATGCTCAGTTATTCACTGATCACTAGGCACTGTAAAAGATTGAAATAATTATGTTCTTTATCATGTCATGTTGAAACAGTTCTCATTTATCATCTGTTTCTTTTACTTTTGCAGATAAAATATTTTTTTATTAACACACAATTTCCTTTTTTGTCAATCAGGTCCTGCTGAGGAAGAAGGCACGCGTCCTATTGCTCAGGTGAGTGAATGTAGTGGCAGCACGTATGAGACTGGCAGAGCAAGTGTGATTTTTCACCAGTAGCAAATTAAGTTTGGTTCTGTGGCATGTAAAGAACCCCACACTGCTTCCTGGCCTCCTTCCAGGGTGAGGGCATATTTCATCAGCTCAGGGCTTTGAGCCATTACAATACTTCCTCCTCTTCTGTGCTACTCTGCACACTACCCACTTATTTAATCAAATAAACTCCTTTATTCATATCCTGTTCATCTGCATTTCAGTCTCGTTACATCTTTCACTGCAGTCTGTTTCCTGATGTCACAAACTTTGCAACTTCTTTTGCACTGGTAACTGAAATGCTATCTCAAGTCTAAATTACCTGCTAAATGATCCAAAACATAAGACCAATTATATACTGGCTCTTAATTTAAAACAAGAAACTTTCTTTAATTATTAAAGTCAAGTCATGTGTCATTGGTTAGTATACAGAATCTTAATGACAGCTCAACTTCATCTTCATTCTCCTGATGTAATGGTAGTTGTCATGGTGCTGACAGTTCTAGGTGGAAGGCACAGTGCTGAACAAGAATAAGAGAGCAAGGAATAAACCTGTGGACTGGGTGTTCATGTTGCCATCATCATTTGTGAAAGTGGAACTACTGGACCATGTAAAATTTGGGAATTCTTGTGGATACTGATAACCATGCCAGCCATTGAGTGCCCCCCTAACTAGGTATCATCATAATAATGGGATAAATCACTGAAATCATCGTGAACTGTGAAGAACGATAATTACTTAATCGTTATCCCACCCTGCAGTAAGTTACCACTTACTGTTGTCCAAAATACTTACTGATTGCAGTTGGATACTGTTATTTCCTTGTTTTTGAGCAAATATCACAAACCCAAATGACAGGTACTCGAAACTACATACTGGATTTCTGCCTAGTGTTAACTGAGTGAAAGCTGCTAATTCTTGGGAGTAAGCTGATATTGTTAACAAGATATGACAGCAAAGAATGTATATTTATTGAGAGGCCTATGTCCGATTACCCAGACCAATTATCAGTGGTCAACAGGAGTTACACGACCTTATACAACCTACTGCCTGAACTGCCCATTTCTGATCTGAAACATGCTTTGGGAAATGGAAGAATTACCCCAAAATATACCACCATTTGTGATAAGCGAATGGAAATAAGCAAAGTAGACTAATTTTTATGTCGACCTATCATTTACTTCGTATACCATTCAAATAGTAAAAATGCCAGAATTAAGTCTTTGAACAAGATCCTGAATACAAGTTTTCCACAGCAGTTCACTACCTATCTGAACATGTAGAAATCTGAACTATTATGTTTCACTAGTCGTATGGCTGTTCTGTGAAATAAAAAAGGCAGGTTTTGATAAATTGTTGGTTAGAAATTGTAAAAACTGATTCTTTTTGTGATTTAGCATTAGTTTATTATCTACAAGCCGTGAACTTACGTCTCAAACTGCACTACTTGAAACAATGCCAACATCCCACACAACATTCTTTACTAGCAAGCTGTGTCATTGGCAAACAGAGGGCACACCTTTTATATACATGAGGAACATGAGTGAGCCCAACAATTTCAAGAACTGTTATATTACAAAAAACCCACACCACTCTGTCAAGGTATGTAGGCATCGATAAATGTGTTTTGTGACAGCTCAATTCGCTGCCAAAGATAACACGTAAATACATAAACACACAGCCATAACCTCTGTTCATGAAACGTTATACTAGTACAGACAACAGTTTTGCATTGGTGATTGATCAGCAGGACGATGATCTGTGAGAATTTGAGAAGCACCTCTAGTCTCATGTAGTTACATACTCCTTCCAGTGAGTGGAAGCCCAATGGTGCACTATATTTTCTCGCAACACGTTGAGAGCATCTGAAATATCCCAGCAATTACAGTAAATTATTAATTTTTAAAGTTTTTAGCCATGTATGTTCAGAAGGAGATGCTCTCTCCCAGGAGATGCTCTCTCCCAGGAGATGAATAAGGTTAGGCTTCAAACCTATCAAGGGTCCTCATCCTCAGGACTTTGAAATGTGCAAACTATTCAAAGGGAAAATTCTAGGGATATTTATACTAGTACCAGTGTGGCTTTAGGCTGTATGTGGATGCAGACAAAGCAAGCTCTTGGAAACTAATGAAATGCCGCAAGGTTGGCAGCAGGAAAAGCGGATCCAGTTTATCTTCATAAAAGTGTGTTCTGTGGACTCTAGAATAGGCATCATTACTCATTTAAGAGACAGATTTCCAAGTTCCTATTTTTATTACAGGGGAAAGTTAGGTAAATTCTAAGAACCTTGTAAAAGTATCATCCCTTTGTTCCATTACATGATAGTGAGAGCTGTGTAGGTCAACTAGAAGTAAGGCCAAAAATGTCTTAAATTCTGTAGTCATTGTGATGTGTTAAATCACTTTATCAAGTCAGCAGTTTCCCTGGACTTTTTATCTGATGAACCTAAATATCAAGTCCTTCTAGCACATGGAAATAAACGTTACAGAGCTGTATTAAGTGTGGTATATTCCAAAATTGCACCGCCATGCCCTCCCTGGCTTAAAGAATGTTTCTTCATATTTGGTGTGCAGGTTTCGACTGAATCTGCATGCTGTTTCATTCCAGTATAGCACAGAACTTTCCTGCAACAAATTTGGCACAGTGACAAATTTCTTCTCACCTATAATCTTCTTACTTTTATCACTGTTTGACTTTCTGAAAAACACACAGGAAATCTTGTGCCTGAAGAAAACAGTGACTGACAAACAGGAAAAGCCTGTTTGTATAAAGATCATGGATAACCTTTTTTATTTTTTATTTTTTTTCTGGTCCATCTGAGGACCACAATCCAAATTAAGATTCTCACTGTTTGTTGTTTTCTTTTTTCCAAGACGGCTTCATCTGTTTACTACATTTCTTCTGTCATTCTTCAGACCATTTTGAACCAGACTTTCTAGTTACCCTGCTGTGGAGTCATCAGTTTTAATACTTCTTTCTGAAAGATTACTCTGTTGTTAACATCTATTTTTATATTGTTTCTTTCCAAATGCTGTTTTTTACTTTGTTGACCCAGCTTGTTTTGTATTCCTTATCCCTTAACTATTTGAAAATGTTATTTTTATCCTACTGCCTTGTGTTCAAACTAAGTTTTCAGCTTAACTTTTTAATGTACAACCTTCTGCTGTGTTTTTAATACTTTCATTGAAACTTGCCTTTTAAGTACTTCTAATTTATTTAAATTGTAGGTTAATGCCAGGCATTCACTTGAATATAAACATTCTGACATCATTACTGTTGTTGTAATGCATTATCTTTGCATTTCTGGAGAGGCAGTATTTATTGTAGAGGCCTTCAGTGATTCCATATTGTTCCTCGAATGTATTCAAACTTTACTCTGTTGGAGAATTCTGCAAAGCATTTTCTTGGATTATCTCCCATAGATATTTCTTTTTATACCCCCTCTATTTGAACCACATCTATTTCCAGTGATTTTCTAGCATTCTTAACATTCGTTAATTTCTTTTTGCCCTAGATAAATCCTTAAGCCAGTTCTACTGGTTATTTCTTCCAGGATACTCATTGGTGTTACAGCAGGTGACACATTTTTTGCAGGTATAACAAAATCGCCTCCAAATTGATTTTGATCTTCTTGCTTCCTCTTCCTAAGCTTATTGACAAAATGCTCAGTTCAGTACATTCTTTGTAAGTAATTTTTATTATTTTCCCTGACATAGTATTAAATAGAATTGTGGACAGGCCATCACCTTGTGGTACATATGTTTTTGTTTTGAAGGCTGTGAAAATTCTCCCATAAGATTTACTTTACAGAGTGGTATCTGTAAGTGTTTAATGGATTAGGTTTGTCAGTTTAGATTTTATACCAGAATCTCGAATTATTTTCTCTTTAGTATTTCTGTCAACATAATCAAAAGCCTTCTTGTTATCCACAAACATAAATACAATGTCCTTTGAACTGAGTAATTGGTGATGAATTACTGACTTGAGATCAAATATTTGTTCTGATCATGGCCTTCCCTTCCTCTAAAGCAAGCTTGATATTCACGTAAATGACTGTCAAGTGTTGTTTTTTATTCTGATTGATAAAATTTTGGAAAATACTTAGATGCTACTGACAGTAGAGAGATTACTATGAAGTTGTTTACAACCTATTTATTATCTTTCTTATGCAGTCGATAAATCAAGGTAACTTTCCATTCCCCTGGGACATTTTTTTTTTTTTTTTTCTGTTTTCCAGATTTCATCAAAGAGTAAATGTAGCTAATTTGCTTTATTTGGCAAGGACAACTTCAAAAGTTCAGCTGTAATAAAATCTTCTTCACAACCTTTGTTATTTTTGAGGGTGTCAATTCCTTCTTCAGTTCCTTATGTAGCTGGTGGTAAATCTTCTTCATAATGTTCATTACTATCTGAGAATTCAAATTCATGAAAATATCTTGAAGGTATTTTTTAACCCAATTTGGCCATTTTCGTTTTAGAAACATATTTGCAGTTTGAAACCCCTTTAATTTGTTCTTCACAGTTTGATAAAAAGACATGGGAATTATTTTTGTCTATTTGCAGAAGTTTCTCCTTCTCAAAGGCTTATTTGGTTTTTCTGATTAATATGGTTGTTTTCTTTGTTTGTTGTTAAGATTGATCATGATCTAGAATTTTCTTTGAGCATTTTCGTCTTACTCATTTTCTGTGCATATTTCATTCCACCAAATATTCCCTTTATTTTTTATTGATTAAATTATTTTTTGTCCTGTGGATATCTTTTTGCCAGCTGCCATGTTTAGTCACTTTTGATAGCTTTTAACTGATTCTTTTGTTAGTGAGACTTTCTGCATTATGCTTTAGTAACCTTTGTGACTTTTGTTGTTCTTTATTAGACAGGAGTTTTACTTCAAATTCGCTATTCCTTACTACTTCCAAATTCATAACTTCCATTGTACTTCTTTGTGGAATAGGCACCTGACCTAACTGAAAATTTTCTGACATTGAGTTGTGAGATATCCATGTTTTAGCTTCCCTTGGGAGCTTCCTAAGGTGGGTTGACATCAATTTCAAGAGAGAGATTTGATACAAAATGATTGGCCTCAAATGTGTTGGTTCTTCTGTGAGGTGGGTGATGTCCTACTTGATTTATGAATTTCTTTACTTTCTGTTTGTTTCACTGCTATCATGATTTTGGCCTCAAGCCTTTAACGAGCACACACAAATATGTGGCAGGCAGGTGAGAAACATTTTTTTCATTGAGCCACAGAATTCACAATACATTCATTACACATGCTGTTTCTCTGAACATGTTAAGAAATCACTGTGCAGTTTGAGGCCAGTTTGGTTTCAACATTGTAGTAATTACAAGAAAAATATCTTCCTCCATCATTTGGAAAATGCTCATTTGACTGAGGAAGTCCATTAGCAGTTAGCCTTCTTTTTAAATTACTTTCAGTTACATTTACTGGAAATTCTAAAAGGGCTTGAATTTTTTTGTGGTGGTTCATCATTTACAGACATGCATCAAGGTAGTCTGGCAGCCGTGGCAGAATTTCCAAAGTCTAACCTCCATACTCCTGCCCAGGCCAAGTACTTGAAGCAATGCTGCAGTCAATAGGAGTGTGATAAATATTGTATGAAAATTTTGATATTTAGATAAATATCTCTTAGCCCATACTTGAAAATGTCTAATGGAGAAGCCTTGTCAGTGTTCAGTTCTGTGCTTCCAGGAGTCCTGCTGAGTTTTCAACATTTTATGCACAATATTTGAATGACACATTGAACATGCTCTTCCAGGTACTGCAAGTCTGAAGTTGCATGAAATTTGTGCTAGATATTCAATCTACCAAGCAACCATTTAGTGTTGGTTTTTTGATTGACTGATTTTTTTTTAATAATCCATGTAACAATTTACATTGTGTGGATTTCGTCAGCAAAATCATATACAATACAATATACCTACAATTATACACACAAAATTTTTATTTACACACATTTTTGAGGTATCTTAAATTAGTTTTATATCCTTGTGTAATTTGTAATTTTCTTATAGTACTGTACAATTTTTGATTTCATATTATAATTATTTCCTCATGTATTACAATGCAGGCTACTTTAATTACACTATATGTTTTAATTCAGATAGTCCATTACTGCGTAATAACTTTTATTTAATAAAAAAAATTTTAGTTTTGAACTGTCCGATTGTGTCAATATCTTTTATTTTTGGGGTAATCTGTTATATAATTTAACAGCATTGTACAACAAGCTCTGCTGAGTTTTAACTTTATTTTTCCTCTCTAGATGCAGATTGTATTGTTTTCTAGTTTCATAGCTGTGTACTAAAGAATTTTTCATATAGCAGTCAATATTTTTTTTTACATACATAACACTCTGAAAAATGTATTCACAGGGGACAGTTAGGATTTCCAGCTTTTGGAAATGTTCAAGGCAGTGAGCCCTACTGCCACTCTTGGTTATTATACGAATTGCTCTTTTCTGTAATTTGAAAACTATTTGAATATTTTTACTGTTGACTCCCCAAAATATTATTCCATAGGTAATAAGAGTGGATATAAGAAAAATATACAGATCTGACACATGTAGTATCACAAACTGCAGTCAGAATTCTCAGAGCATAGCATGCTGTAGAGATTCTGTGACTAAGTATTTTAATATGTTCTTCCCACTTTAACTGACTGTCAACATGCATACCAAGAAATTTTGTGTAGTCTACACATTCTATAGTTTCATTGTTTAACTTAGTTGTTATAGTGTGGTTTTTTTGCAGACATAGAAGTTAACAGCATTTGTTTTTTTAAGATTTAGTGTTAGTTTATTATTGGATGCCCACTCACGTACACTGTTTAGTGTTTGTTTGGCTTTTTCTTTTAGTGCATCTGGTGTTTTGTCACTGATTAGAACATTTGAGTCATCTGCAAACAATATTGTTTGTCCATGCTTGATGCTCTGTGGGATGTCGTTAATGTAAATGAGGAATAGTACTGGGCCAAGGACACTACCCTGTGGGACACCTATATTTACATAATTTGGGTCTGAAGTATACTTTACAATATAGTTTGAGTAACTTGAAATAAGTGAGATTTCAGTTATCTGTCTTCTATTTTTTAGATATGACTGGAACCATTTGTTCACAAGTCCCCTTATTCCAAGTTCATCTAACTTATTTAACAATATGTTGTGGTCTACTGTATCAAACGCTTTAGTTAGATCAAGAAATATACCTTTTGTGTAGTTCCCTTTATCTAATGCTTCTAGAATGTGTTTTGTGAAGTGTGCTGTTCTGATTCTATGCTTTTCCCTGATCGAAATCCAAAATGGTCAACAGACAGTAAGTTGTATTTATTTAAATAATTCATTAGCCTATCTTTCATAATAGTTTGTAATATTTTTGCAAAGCATGATAGTAGAGAAATTGGCCTATAATTTTCAATTATTCCTGCATCACCTTTTTTGAAGAGGGGTAGTAATTTCGCATATTTTAAATAGTCTGGAAAGTAGCCCTGCTTGAAAGATTGATTTATAATATCAACTAAAGGTGGAATTAGGCTCTTGATACAGTCCTTAATTATAAAAATGGGGACTTCATCCAGACCAGCTGAGTTTTTGTTTCTCAGTTTGCTGACTGCTTTATAGACTTCTTCCTGTGTTGTAGGGAATAACACCATTGAGTGTGATACACCATTATTTGGCTTTTTGACCTGAGGGGCGGTTCAAAATTTTTCCTGTAATTTTATTCCTATGCTACTAAAATAATCATTTATATAGTTCGCCAAATATATTGGGTCTTTTATTAGAGTCCCTTCCTCTTTTATTTTCAAGTTTTACAGATTCATTTTCCTGGTACCAGTTTCCTGCTTCACAATCTTCCATACTGCCTTATTTTTGTTTTCAGCAGAGTGCACTATTTTGGAGTTATGAGCTCTCTTTGCTGGAAGCAATATTTTCCTATATGTTTTCCTATATCTTTTATAAAAGTGAGAAAGCAGGATTGGTTTGGCTGTGTTTAATGGAGCTCAGGTACTTTAGTGTTTCAGATGATTTTTTGATTCCTTTTGTGACCCACTTGCTTTTTCCTGCTGTTGATAATGGACATAATACTTTAGGAAATGTTTCTTCAAAATTTAATCTAAACAATGTCATTAAATTTTTGAATTTTTCATTTGCATCTACCTCTGAGTATACTCAGAGTCCCATGTTTGTCCTGCTATCTGTTTGGCAAACTCATGTCTATTTTTTTAGGAAAAATTCGTCTGTAAATATGCATTTTCTTTGTTTCTTCTGGAGCCACTTTTATATTAATGATTTGAGCTGAGTGATCAGATAATCCTAGCTCTGCTACCACCACCTCTTTGCCTAAGCCTTTTAATACCTGATAAACAGCTGTCTTTCAGTATTTTGTTATTCTGGTTGCACTGTTAACCATTGGAACTAAATTGAAACTTTGAGCAAGACTTTGTAATGAGTCCCATGTAGAATCAGGATTCAGTTTATCCACATTTAGGTCTCCACATATGAGAATGTGGTTCTTTGGAGTGGATATCTTGTTAAGAACATGATTAAGTTTGGAGAAAAAGATATTGAAGTCTCCACTAGGAGATCTGTATATACATAAGATAATCAAATTCCTACACCTGTATTGGTCCCTGATTTCAACTGCTGCCAGTTCAAAATGTTGCTCTTCACTGATTACACATAAATCACTTCTGGTCTTATACTGATAATTTTGTTTTACATAAATACAACACCCTCCACACTTCATAGAAGTCCTACAGTATGCACACGCTAAATTATAAGACTGCAAGACTAACTGATTAATTTCAGCCTCATTGCACCAATGCTCAGTGAGACAAACAACTGAGCACTCTGTAGACTCCAGCTCCACTTCTAGCTGTTGGGTCTTATTTGCTAGGGAACATATATTTGGGTGAACAACTGCTAAGTAATTTTTTCCAGCACTATTTGCATTCCCCCTTTTCTTCGTTTTAATGTCATTCTGTTTTGGTTCAACTGCTTCCTTATTATGATTACACTCACGTTTTTTGTTTGCATGTGGTATTCTTGGATAGTCACCCCCTGCAGACCGTATTAGTTTCAATTATTTTTTATAATTTTACCTAAATCCAGGAGCATTTTACTGAAAGTCATTGCACCTAGTCTGTTTAGGTGCAGGCCATCCCTACCCAGACATTTGTCGTTGAAAAATTTATTTGGGTCAACAAATACAACACCAAGTTCGTCGCACTGTTCCCTAATGCCAGTGTTTATTTTGTTTGTATACGCATTACTCGCCGATCTTCTTTGTAGAATTCTGTTGATAACAATTCTGGAGCTTGTAAACAAACCGTTGGCTGACCAAATTACATTACGAATATCATTTATGATTTCTTCTTGTCTGCTGCTTCTAATAGCGTTTGTCCCTGCGTGAATTATCACGCCTTTAAAATTTGTGTTGGAATCATTGTTGTTTTGGTTGGATTTTTCCGTGTATAAGAGTGTTTCATTGCTGGTACCAACTGCACAATTTCATGCTTTAGTTGCTTGGAGCCCTTACCCATATTCTGTGACATGGAAATATTCTGTGTTTTTCAGCACTGGCCCCCAAGCCATGTTCAAATTGAAATGCCTGTTACTGTTTGTTAGATTTCCTGAAGTATTTATTTCAACACCCCTTAACCCTTGGTGGGTGTGCTGGTTTTTGTAACATGAGCAGGTGTGTGGTGTACTTCATACACATGTAAATGATGGCTGTGTTGATCCCTGCCAGACACATATTCAAGTACTAATTATCTCATAGGCAATTGCCTCATCGAGGGGTTGTGGTGCCAGCTCAGAATCTGGGTCTCTCTTCTTTGTTTTTTTTTTTTTTTTTTTTTTAAGTTTCTTTTTCTTTTTTTTTACAGGTCATACATTTTTCTCGCAAGGTTCGCTGTGTACTTTATGATACTGCTGCTCACTTTGACATATAACAACACAGCTTAACATTGTGTTAGCTGAAGCAATAATGAAGGAATAGAAATAGGCTCACAATGGTAAAATAACAGTGAAATGATGTAAAACAATGTTATTGGCAGTTGGCACACTTTATACATAGGTGTACCAACTTGAGCTTTAATTATTTCATCCAAGCTATCTGAAGTTTCCAACATGAAACAGGTCTCATCACATTTCATTTCATGATTATGCCTGTGGCAGACCTCAGTTTCACCTGATTTGCTACTTTGTTTCACCTGGATGTGTTGCTGGTGCTCTATCTAGTTAATCTTTGAAATTACAAAATGAGACTTCTTATCCTAACTGAAAAGAGCAATATACACAGGATGCTTGTGTATCCATAGGAGTCCCCCGATCTGCTCATATATTGGGCAAACATAAGGTAAGAAAGCAATTCTCAGTTTCTCTTACACTCTTTTTCATTCTCAGTCTCTTACTCAGCTGTTCTTGAAATTGACTGCTGCACCCATTGAATTTGATCGTGTGGCTATTCATTCTTCTGAATCACTTTTCTTAGGTGATGTAATTCATTGGCGAGGCTCTCTTTGTCTGAAAGTGTTAGGGGTCTGTGGATCAGAGACAGTAACACTAAATTTGTTAATAACAATATTGTGAATAGTTGCTAATCACCATATAGCAGAGATGCTGAGTGACACACACACACACACACACACACACACACACACACACACACACACACACACACACACACACATAACAAAGAAACGCTTGGAAGTAGAGCTTTCACCTAAGAAGGTCTTTGTTGAAAACAGCTATGGGCACCCCATTGCACCATCGTATGCCAATCTATTCATGGGGCATCTATAGGAAGCCTTCCTAAACACCCAAAATCTGAAACCTCTCACCTAGTTCAAATCCATTAATGACGTCTTTGCTCTGTGGATTGAAGGTGAGGAGACCTTACCCACACTCTTTCAGAACCGCAGTCCCCCATTCTACACAAAGCCACCTTCTTTGATGTGACCTCCACCTGAAATATGGATTCATCAGTATGTCTGCCCATATTAAACCTACCAACCACCAGGAATATCTGCACTTCAGCAGCTGCTACTTATTTTATACTGAGAAGACACTTCCACACAGCCTCCAAACACACAGGTGATGTCATTGAGCATGTCATTGAGGCCTTTACAGACAGTAATTACCCTCCCAACCTTGTACAAAAACCAATGTCTCGTGCCTTATCTTTCCAGTCGCCAACCACCTCACAAAGTCCCACTGTCCAGTCACAGAGGAACACTTGCCTCATGACTCCTTACCTCCCAGGACTGGAGCAGCTAAACTACATTCTCCACCAGGGTTTTGACTACCTGTTATTGTACCCTAAAATGAGAAATTCCCTACCCACTATGCTTCCCGCAACTCCCACAGTGGTATTCCAGTGCCCAACAACCCTACAGAACACATTCCACTATCCGTACACAACCTCTGGTTCCAACCCCCTTGTCTCATGTCTCATACTCTTGTAATAGATCTAGATGAACACACATCCCACACATCCTCCCAGCACCACATCCAGGTGTTGGAACCCAGCAAGAAACATTACCTATCCCTTCAATGGTGGCCAACCTGTGAAATGAGTCATGTGATCTAAATGCTACGCTGCAACCAAAGACTGTACTGCATTCTACGAGGGCAGGACAAACAAGAAGTGTCTGTGTGCATAAATGGCCACTCATACACTGTGGCCAAGAAACAATTGGACCACGCTGTTGCTGAGCACGCCACCAAACCCAATGCACTGCTACCAGTGTCATCTTTATGACCACACTCAAATGTCATGGCGACACCCAGCCAACTGTGTAACCTGGCTACCTTGTCCTCCCTGCTGCACAAGTTGCAATGGTTATGCCATCTCCTCCCAAGATTATCCCATGTATCTCAATGATTGAGCGTCCAGGAGACCTATGTCAAGGAAAAAGATGCCTTACCAGGTCACTCGCAAATTGTGGACTAGTCAGTGACTCTGTGTTCTACCATCAGGCATTACCATTCCTGCTACATCTCGCTCCATGAAGGATGTGTACATCCAGACGGGTGATGTGTAATACAGCACTGTGATTGTTAAATCACCCAGTGTCATAGCAGCAGCCCCATCCTCCTCCTCTTTCTCTTTTTCTCCAGCTGTGCAACAAGCCTCAAACTTTTGTCTCATGGGACAAAGTCACCTACTACACAACTGAAAGCCCAGAAGGGACAGAAGCAATACTCCCATGAAGAATTTCTATGTCCCTTCAGCCAACAAACATTTGAATCTTCCAATTCAAACAAGGAAGGATCCAAGAAATCAAAGAAAGACAAACAATTTGCTTCTCTATCGGCTCACAGTTCCTCCTCGATGGTGAGGCCACATGATACCCTCCTCTGGCTGATCACCTTGTTGCTGGTATGCACCTCCAGCCGTTTTTCTGCTCTGGACCTCAAGGACGGACAGAACGATAATTCCGACACCTCTGTAGATCTTCCAGAGGCTGATTCTCCAGCCTCTGTGCCGTGTAGCAGCGATCCTTCAAAAGCTGCCACTTAATAGCCGCTGAAGTGACACCGCTGCATTTTTCCCTTCTCTCATTTCCTAATCATGACACTCCTCCAGTGGAATGTTTGCAGCCTTTGATCCAACAAAGAGGGTTTACAGGTGCTCTTGGAATCACAGACTCTGCTAGTTCTCTGCTTCCAGGAAACAAAATTGAATCCTCACGACCTGCTGTGAGCTCTCGCATGTATTTCCTGTCTACTTTGACATCCCCCAACCTTACACCGTCACTCAAGGACTGATTCTATGTCATTGGGTGGAGTGATGCTGCTCATCAAGGATGACGTTCATCGTCTTCCTGACAACCCAGCTTCAAGCTATTCCAGTCACATTTTACTTCCTCTCCTGAACTTTTTCATATGTACAGTTTACATCCCTCAGTCATTCGGTGTCACTGGACAGTCTTCTTCCAGCTTACTGGCCAACTCCCTCATTCCTTCCTGCTGCTCGTTGACTGTAATGCACACGATTCCCATTGGGATTCTCGCAGAACCGGTCAGAGGTGTCCTCTTGGCCAACCTTCAGGCACCTTAACCTTATTTGCCTTATCGTGGGGGTTCCCACATTCATTTCACACTCCATGGACTCCTAACCCCATGTGGACCTGTCCTAAACTGCCCAATTTGCCCATTGTCTCATCACTGTCTCTGGTACCTACACGAGCAATCATTTCCCATTTGCTATCCATTTTCTGACTCCTACCCCATCCATGTGCACAACCAAATGGCAACTTTCTAATGATGGTGCTCCCTGGCACCCTTCTAGAAACATCATTTACCCAGTTGTGAAGCCCTGGTAGAATATCTTACAAATGCTATCATTACCACCACACAATGTTTAATTCTTTCACTTTACCTTTACCATGCTGTGTCCCAGTGCATTGTTTGACTGAGCCATGTTGTGACTCCACTCACATGCAGAGATGTGCTCTACATGTGTTTAACATTCTATGATAGCAAACTGCATTCATTATAAGTTGTTGCGTGAACAGTGTCATCACACCCTTCAGGATAGCAAAAAACTGGCTGGATTTAATTAACTAGTTCTTTTAACTGTTCCACTCACTCTTCTGTTGTGTGGGCCAACCTCAGATGGCTCTCTGGGACCAAGAATCATTCTCAAATTTATGCCCTGTTAGCAGCAGATCTAGTCATATTGGACCCTGTCACTATCTCTATAATCTGTAATTTTATAATGGTCTGTTACTCATTTCCCCTTCCATGATCCTTTAGAATACCACACCAGGTCATAGTTGAAGGTTGTTCATTCCAGCAAACTATGCTGTACATCTATTTGTCACTGGCATTATCCTTACACCAGCCTTCATAGATCTAGCAGCTTTAGTCTACATTCCCACTATGTTGGCTTGTGTTTTGTGGGCACCTTTGTCCTGCTCTGTGACAGTGGCTGTGTGTAGTGGCTGGCAGCTCTAGTGAATTCAGATAGTTAAGCTCAATTAAAATTCAAATATTTTGTGATTCTTCATTTGTGTTGTTATGCAGTTTTCGTCAATCTCACTTTAGTAAAATTTCACATGTTTCTACTTGTCACTGCACCTGATTCATAATCTCACTCATCATATAATTTACTAACTTACTAACACTGAGATGAGCATATGCAGTGATATGACATACCACTGACACATTTCAAGCGGTTTGATTTATGCTTAGATTCAGTTGATGTAAAGTTATTCACCCGTTCAATTTCTTTGCAGGAGCCACAAGAGGTGCACCAAGAGGAGGTATTGGCAGGTGAGATTTTTGCTTTCTTCAGTAGCTTAATTACACGTTAAAGTTATCACTTTAATATTTTCTTATGTGGTATTTTTGTTCTATCTTTTTCTTGCTAAAGTATTTTAGTGAAACAGTTGCTCAAAATTTTATACATGAACTTGACACTGGATATTAATTACATAGTGCATAATTCATACTGTAAATTGGCAGTGTCTTTGTAACTACAAAAGATTGGTCACAAATGTTTAAAATGGGTATTGCGGTAGACGGTGAGGGAAATGTGATCAAAGAGAAAGAACACAAATTTTTAAGTACCGAAGTGACATTCAGAAATAAGTCATTGTAAAAGTAAGCTAACATTACAAATTGGCACACTGTGATAAGTAGTAATATTTAGATCACAATTCCCTTATTCTGTAGTCATGGCTCTTATTAAAATCATCATCTTGAGATAAATATATTTAGGTATACAACTATCACTCAGCATAGGTGAGCTTCTTAAAGAGGAAAATTGCCAATGTTATTGGGGACTAGAACAAGTTAGACACATTCATGGACAGTGATTTGAAACGTCCTCATCATGTCTTGAAATGAAGAATATTATCCCTGTAATCCGCCTTCTCTCCCAAAGCAAATGGAGACTTATGTAGTCATAAATAATATAATCTGCTTCACTGATTGCTGCAGTCTGCCAATGTTGGGAAAATGTTCTGAATGCACAACTGTAGAAATCACATGGTTTTGTAGCAAAGTACTTGTAGAGCCATGTTCAAAGTGCATTTTCAACCCAAAAGGAAGTTTGTGAAGATCATTGAACAAAGCGCAGAAAGGATGAAATCTGAGGGTGCAATATCAGGTGGAAACGGTAGGTGCAGAATGACTTCCCAACCCAGTAGTTGTGTAGTGTTTCTTGCCAGTCTAGCAGAATGCTGGTGGCTATTATTGTAGAATAGCACCACTTCTGACAGCCTTCCTTGTTTTTATTCTAGGATTGCATTTGGAAGAAGTCTGTTGTTGACAATAAATGCCAACAGGAAACTTCTACCTCATGCAAGCAACTCTTCGTACACCACATGGCCACTGTTCCACCAGATGCACAACATTATCTTACGTGGATGCACACAAGTCTTTCTATGCAGCATTGCTGCTTTGTTTGGACTAAAGCATTCCTTTCTATTCTTTCCCTTACAGTAGCAAAAAGACAAACTTTCTAGTCATCAGTAATGGTTCAGGATAGGAATGATCCGTGGTGTTCGCACACTAATCGATAACAAGCAAGTGCATAATGCACATAAGGCCAACCAATAATTTTTCTGATTTGACTTGTGGTTCTCATACTCTTCTTTTCTGAACCTTCTCTATTGGCTTCATAGCCATTCTTGAGTGTCTGTTGAAATGTTAACATGTCTGTCCTGCTGCGTTGTTCAGTTATTGATAAAAAAAAACAACATATTTCTAACTTTGTAGGCCCTTTTGTGGTTTCAACTGTGCACAGTGTCAGCCACATTATATATATTTCACACATACTCATATCCTGCAATAGAACACACCTTATAAGACCAAAAATACATTTTTTTGGCAAATCACAGGCAGGTCAAACAATCTTAAAATTTCAACATGATCTTGAGAATGGGTATAAAGCTGAAATGATGACTGTGTAAAACAAATGAACAGTTAGTAGTCAAATGATGGAAATATCTTTAAAATGGAAGGTAAAGCAGATATTTGTGGTCAGTGAGACATTGGTAGTAAAAGAGGAGGAGAGATTTGTGAAGACAGAATCAGTTGGGAGGAAAAGAGATAGGAGCCAGTGTAGACGAAAGGAAAGACTTAGGGACACCGTACACCAGTTTTGTGCTGTACTTGAACACATAGGTGTGGGAGAGAGAAAATTTTGGTCTGAAGTCTTACACCCTTTTGTAAAAGAAAAAAATTAACTGGGATGCCTCAGAATTATTTTTGAACCATTAAGGAGTTGCGGAGTCAGTGGGCTTATCAAAGAAAGACAACAGCAAACAGTGTAATTGAGAGAGTTGACATTGACAGTGGGATAGACTGTAAATCAGTGGGGGAAAAATGAGACAATGTGAGAAAGCCATATACATAGACAGTGACAGTGAGTGTGAGGTGCTAAGTATGAATGCTTCACTACAGGGAGAGACCAGATAAATGAATATAGATTATTGTGTGTTAAAACAGTGGGAATATGTTTACATGCAAAAATTTCTGGTGAGGAAGGTAAAATGTGTACTGGGGCAGCTGGTTCCCAACTGTACTGTCAGTATTTTATAGAGGTACATATTCACCTTTCATGTGCTCCAACAGGAGCATTTTACCAGTGGTTTGCTCTATGGTACTATGTGTTCCATGAGATACTGCTGGTAGAACTAGAGCAAATGGATAGTTGTTTGTGATGCAGTAGGTTGAATCAGAGAATGTGGTAGTCTGAAAAATTGTACTGTGGAGCCACTATTGACTACACTACCTTTGGTCGCATGTTGCATGCAGTGTAATCCTGTATTGCAAAACATACAGATACTGAATTTCATAATTTTGTCCTTGAGTAGAGGCCAGGGATGTAATAAACATTACTTATCAATAATACAGTGTCTGCTAATGCTTTATTTTCTGTGCAAAAGGCAATGTTCATCACTCTGATTTTAGATGATTTTGCTTCAGCTGTATTTCTTCCCACAGAAGCAAATAATTACTGAAATTAGTACCTTATGTATTTTTATGCCTGAAATGGAATAAGCAAATTTTACACAACATTTTTCTATGAAAGTGTGGAAAGACAAAAATCCAGGATGGAATGTAACAGTATGATGGAAGTTGCTACTCTCAATATGGCAGAGATGCTGAGTTGCAAATAGGCACAACAAAAAGACTCCAACATTAAAGTTTTCAGCCATTGAGGCCTTCATCCACAATAGAGTCTCTCTGTTGTACTTACAGTATCTCTGCTATATGGTGAGTAGCAACTTTACTTTTCATAGAATGGAAAGACAGGTGTTAATTACAAAACTCACACTTTTTTCCTAGCACATTTTCTGCATACACGATTCTGGTACCCACACACATTTTCAGTCAGAATTAGATTTTGCTATCACCTACAGATTAAAGTAACATTTAAAAATGTATTTGCAATTTTCATTGTATTTGTGATAATTTCATAGAAAGAAAACAGTAGCATACCCATGTGATGATCCCATGCTAAGTTCACGCTCTATATTTCACATTTGCTTTTTAGTGAAGTATGTCCAGCCCTTTTATTACATCCCAGCGCAAATAAAAGAAAAGAATGCATTAACAGACATGGCATTAATTAAACATTTTGCTGAATAATGCAATCTGTTATTTCAGAAAACTAGTAATAGCCATTATGGTAAATCATGTATTATATTTTATTACAATTGAAATTACCTGGAATGTACCAAACAAAAAAATCTAGTCATAAACCATATGTCCAGTTTCCCTCTCTGTGGCTTGGAATGAACACAGAGAGTGGATAAATCATGGAGTGTGCAAAGGTTAAATATATTGAGAAAGTGTACTAGCACTACGAGGTCTTTGTGAAGTAGGAGACAGAAATAATAGTAACAAATGGGTTTGAAAAATAGGGATGGAAGACAGTTTTTCAGGAGCCCAAGACCACCACAACTAGGGAATATGATGACAGCTTAAACATGAGCTAAATGACAAGGGAGAAAAAAGTGAGATGTATGGGACAGATCTTGCATCTAGGTCTATTACAGGGATATGAGTAGTGAGGTAATAGGTTAAAAATCCTTTCTAAACACCCAGAATCCTAAACCCCTTCCCCTCATTCAGATACATCTTTGTGATCTGGATCAAGAGTGAGAACACCCTATCCACATTCCTCCGGAACCTCAACACGTTCTCCTCCTTTGCTTCACCTGGACCTTCTCAAGCCAACAAGTCACCTTCCTAGGTGTTGACATCCACTTCAAAGATGGCTAAATCACTGTCTCTGTCTATATCAAACCTGATAACTACAAGTAACACCACCATTTTGACAACTGCTACCCATTCCATACCAAGAGGTCCCTCCCATGCAGCCTGTCCAACTACAGTTGTCACACACACAGTGATGATCGATCGTCAACATAGTATAACGTTGGTCTCAATGAAGCGTTCAGATAGTAATTATCATCCAAACATTTTACATAGCAAATCTTCTGTGCCTTATCTTTGCAGTTTACCACAACCCCCAAAGTCTCACCTTCTGGCCACAGAGGATCATTCCTATCATAACTCAGTACAACCCGGGACTGGAACAACTGAATTACATGCTCTGCCAGGGTTTTGACTACCTGTCGTTGTGCTCTGAAATCAGAAATGTTCTGCCTACTATCCTTCCCACACCTCCCACTGTGGTATTCCTCTGTCTACCAAACCTACACGATATACTCTTCCATCCCAGCATAATCCCTGCTCTTAACCCCTTACTTCATGTTTCATATCACTGTACTAGAACTAAATGCAAGACCTGTTTCATTCATGCTTCCACCACCATCTACTCCTCAGTCTGGTCACAAACAAAGGGAGGGCTACGTGTGAAACCAGTCATGTGATATACAAGCTAAGCTGCAACCACAGTGCTGCTTTCTGCATGGGAATGACAAGCAACAAGCTGTCGGTCTGTGTGAATGGCCACTGATGAACTTTGGCCAGGAAATATGTGGACCATCCTGTTGCTGAGCATGCCGCAATTTCAGTGACTGCTTGAGAGCCCTTGCCATAGGGATCCTTCTCACCAACCCCAGCTTTTCTGGATTGCACAAGTGGGAACTCTCCTTGCGGTATATCCTTAGTTCCTGTAACCTTCCTGGCCTCATCGTGATTTGTCAGTTTTCTCACCCATTCAGATCCTTCCCTGTCTCCATTCCAGCACTACATAGCAGTCATATGACCAACACAAGAAGTCTTTTTAACTCCTTTTGTTGAAAGAACTTCCAGGATTTTGCTTTTTTGTGGGTGGCAAAGTCATTGAAGATACTATTTATCTTTATTACATTATGTGCTTGGTATATACTATTTGACATATATTTTCACTGATAACTTATTCTTGAAGAGAAGTAATGTCTGTGTCTTGTAACTAGTGTGTTCAGGAAAATTAACATTTTTATCACTCCTTTACATTCAAAGCTACATTTGTACATTTATGATAGCTACCACAGCTAAGGCTAAGTATCTATGGCTGGATGACATGTCTGGCAATGCTGAAATGGAGTATACAAACTAACTTTGCTAATTAATGCATGTATCTATTAATTCTGATTGTGTCAAAATCCTGACTAGTTGGAGATTAGCCCTCACAAATGTACAGATACTGTTTTTCGGTGTACTATTGTTCTTATGTCTCATGATAGTGCACTGGAGACAATTGAATTGTTTCGCTAATTTTGTCTTGATTGTCTTAGTTGCTTCTTGGAATAATTTAAGTGTTTACAATTATTTATGGAGCTGTGTTTTGAATAATGGAAAAGGGGTGGGGGGTTATGAGGAATCCAGTCAGCAAAAATAATATTTATATGATTTACCTTGACACATGAGAGCTGATGACCTATGAAATGAAGAGGCTGGTAGTAAACAGTGTAGTTGAAACAACTGAAACACACGGTAGAAATGTGTTCACACAAGTGGAGAGAATGGCTGATAAGTATCTGAAGATGATTTATGTACAGTATCACTGTCCTTTTGCTCATAAAATATTTCTCATTAAGACTTTCAATACAGTCTGTTCCCAGACAAACTGTTTGTCTTCCTGCCTGACCTCTCTACAGGAAGTCCACCAAGGAGCTGCCTTGCCACATTTGCCACCCACTCTTGTGGTCATTCATCCCACTTACTGTGGATGACATATGCAAAAGGTAAGAAATGTGCTCAAGTTGTCACAAACATTAGAATTCCATTGCAACACAGGAGGAACATGATAATGTTGGGCAAGAGAAATGGCTTCCCAGTGCAAGCTACATATAAATAGCCCTGATATGCTGTAAGGTTGTCAATAATATGAGCTAAGCTGAGCACTGCAAGCTGCTCTGGTGATGCCCTAGATTCCTATGTTGTTGTGCTCAGAGGAAAAGTTGTGACTGTAACAGCAGCCAAAAATATGAGAACAGTCATCCCCATGGAGGATATGGCAGTGCCATCCAGGAGGAACAGACCTGGAAGAAAAATACAGGAATCAGGCCACATCATCATCGAGGAGGAATGGTGAGATGAAATGGTGCAGGCATAAAGACACTAAAAGGAGAGAATGAAGTGGCACAAGTAATATTAAGGCAACAATCACAGAACATCAGAGAACAAAAGTGTCGAGCCAAGTGCAAATCAAAGGAAATGGGAGTGTTTTTGAACATGGAACAAAACCATTCAAACAGTGTGCAGGAGCACTTGAACACAGAGGTGTTCCTGTGTAGCCAAGAGGAATAGAACTTCATAGAAACACAGGTTGTGTGTATCAACAGGCAGCAAATGAAATGGATTTCTAGTGAATGCAAGGTAGAGAATGCCCTGATCCACTGAAAGATATCTGCTAGTATGAGAAATATTCTTGAAGCTCCAGTTCAGCACTGTGTGTGTAACAACTTAGAGGCACTGCTGTAGGTACCTAAAGTGTAGGTAGCACTGGTGATGCCACTATTGTGGGCTGAATTCTTATTAGTATAGTTATGGCACTCCGAAGTAGTTGATGTTGAGTCTGGGTCTTGGGTTGGCTGGTGAGCCACTGTGCAGTGATCCATGAAGGCTGTGCAGTGCACAGGAATACTGGAAAATTGTCCAGTGTCATATGGTCCTTGTACAGAAACTATGCAATGGCTGTCATGGGCAAGATGAGCTGCACTGAGTTTGTTTCAGGCCTATTAACATGCCAACTACAGACAGCCCTCTGTTGAATTTCAAAAGACAGCATTGTAAGGTACCGGCCACCCACTTCCCCTAGTACACCACCCACTTCCACCTTATTCCTATTATGTCTTCTACTCCATCCTGTTGCTATGTTCATCAAATTTCTTCTTGCTTCACCTTTCCAAAGAATGCACCTGAGAAATACCCCACACCGTCTCCTGGCTATATGTATCCATCTGTAAGTAAAGAAAGGAGTGTTACATTGTAAGTGTTTGGTGCGCAATTTTACTGCATGAACATCAAAAATGTGGTAAGTGATTAACATTTTTGCTATTACTTTCTGTGGGGTATCACTGAGAAAAAATCATGATAATTTGAAATTATTAATGAAGTTTTCTGCAAGTTACTGTCAAATACTAGATGAATAGAATGTTGGCATATGCCTGCAGTGAGTGAGGCTGTGTATACAGTCATACCCACAGTTCCTATTTGTTAAACTTACCACAGTGAGTTAACCCTGTAACATAAAATTTTATGTTTTAATAAGCAGATTACTACAGGATTTTAAATTTTAAAATTTGGTCAATAATTATGTGCAACATCGGCAATAAAAGTTTATTTTCCCATGGCAGTCGTCATATAGCCAGCCTGCAACTGTAATAAAATTCTGGCTTTCTGGAACTCGGTTAGTAACGTTCACTGTTATACGTAATTGAGTAGTTCAGAAGCTCAGTTATTCACTGATCACTAGGCACTCTAAAAGATTGAAGTAATTGATTCTGTTCTTTATCATGTCATGTTGAAACAGTCTTCATGTATCACCTGTTTTACTTTCAAGAATAAAATATTTTTTATTTTAACACACAATTTTCTTTCTTGTCAATCAGGCCCTGTTGCGGAGGAAGGCCCACGTCCTGTCGCTCAGGTGAGTGGCAGTAGAGACAGCACCACTCTGGCAGAGAGGGGGTGAGTTTCACCAGCAACAAAAGAAGTTTGGCTTTGTGGCACATGATGAACCCCACACTGTTTCTGGCCTCCTTCCAGGGTGCTCACAAATTTCATCTGCCAATGATTTTTAGCCCTTCTGTGTTCTGCCCTGCACACCCTCATTTTAATTAATCAACTCCTTTCTACATATCCTATTCATCTCCACTTCATTATCATTATTTTTTGTACTCAAATCTTTCCTGACACCACAACATTAGCAACTCCATTTGCTCTGGTAAGTGAAATGTTATCTCAAGTCTATTATCTCAATATAATTGTCTACGGAACAATCCCAAAAAATTTCTCAAAAAATACTCGCATACTCGCATACTGGCTATTGACAGCTTAACATCATGTTTTGTCCCCTGATGTAATACCAGTTGTCACAGTGCTACAGATCTAGGGGCAAGGCACATCACTGAACCAGAATGAGATAGCGTGGGATAAACCACTCAAATCAGCAGGTACAGTAAAGCCTGATGAAGCAACTATCGTTGTCGCACTCTGCAGAAACTCTTCATACACCTGCAGCAGATTTCATGCACAAGAGGAAAAATTCATGAAGTGAATAGAAGTTTAAACCCACTACTTGAACTAAAATATGACTTCATGGCAGCAACCATCATTCATTGGTTCTATCGACATTGCAAAATATGTAATATTACCCAACTGATACGTTACACCACAATTGATATTCATTAAACATGATAATTACCACCTACAATTGTCTAAAATATTTAGTTATTCCAATTACACATCTATTAATTTCTAAAATGATAAGTCACTCTTCTTGCTATCATTATAGCCAGACGAACTTGAAAAAATCTTATTAGAATATTACCCTGGCTATTAAATAGATACCTTGTGCACTTCGTAGAGAGGTCTTCTTGTCTTTGGATATCACAAGTTTAACTCATGTTGCTTAGTAATTCAATAAACCTAACTTCATGTTTGGTAGCTCGTATATCACAGGTTGTTCTGTGTGAAGTAAAGGTAACTGTGTAACTACTTTTTCTGTTTGGGATTTGCTTCCAGTAACATTCAGACATGTCTCTGATGCATGAAACAGAATCAAATGATCAATCTTCGGATGATCATCCAGATCTTGTACTGACTTCTGTATACTGGTAGAAGTCCCTACTGCAATGACTACATGATCAACACTCATGCTGTCTGTCATTTGAATTTCACTGTATAGTGTCTGCCACAAAGGAGTGCAACTCTGAGGGCAAGGGCCCATTCCACATTAACTTACACTGCCATAGACATTGCAAAAATATCTTAAATGTGATCACAATGGGAGTAATTAATCAAAATGGGTCAAAAATGGATGATGTGGCATACAGTACAGTGCCTTTTGAGAAGCTGTAGATATTAGATTCTGGTTTGACATTGTTCACACTTTCAAAATGTTCAGCATCTGGGTGCTAGAATCAACCTGAAGTTCTAACAACCTCATCATTATCAAGCAGTAAAAGTAGTTGTGTTTTTTGCACCACTGAGTGGATATTTTTGGAGTGTGGCACTGTTACTGTATCATTTCCGTTGGGGAACTCCAATTCTTATCAATATCTTAATGAGATCTTATTGGGGCTTGATTTCCCCCCCTTACTGTATCGCATCCTCAGATGCAATGGTCCATATTGAAATGATTAGTGGGAATGTTCGCTGCCTCACTCTGCTCACACTCTTTGTGAACTAACTGTAACAGACCACTGTGCTGCAAGTAAGGGTGCACAAGTCATTCTGTATGTGATTGTCTTTCATTGGTATTGAGGTGGTGCAGATCTATCACTCCTCCACAATATTAATTGGAAATGCAATCTTCATCTGCTACCAGCACTTGTCGATCCATAATCTCCATGTCTACTGTGAAGGCAATGCGATGTATGTGGAAGCATAATATTACGGAGTACTAATAATGTTGAATGGTTGGTCCTACCATTGGAAGACTGTTTAGTGACAAATTCCTGTTTGATTTGGCAAGAAAATGAAACACTACTCATGCTTTAGTAGTTAAACTGAGTTTTTTAAGGACAGCTGAAGTGGCAAGTAATATGAAATGAAATCTGTAATGACTGCTACTACCATATGTCGTATATCTTCATACTTCCTCAGAAACTTTGTGTAGCTTTCCACAAACATTCATTGTCTTGCTAGTTTCTGTTCAGTCTGAGAGAAGCATCATGGAAAGAATTGCATAACAAACTTCGCTCTTCCTGAAATGAAATGGAAGATGAATAATGAATCTATCTGTAGAATCTTTAGTTGCGTATTCCACGAAGTGCGAGTCACATTGCTGCTTTTCTTTTATCATTAAGACATTGATACCTCACATCTAGGGTTGGGACAGCTTTAAGGAAAAGAAGTGGAATGTGGACTCACATATTTTGTCGTTTGTTGTTTTATGTAGGGCTAATACACTTTATTACTTAACAACATTATTATTATTACAATTTAAAAACTTACTGAAACAGTTGTGATACTCGCAGTCGAAATTTAATCAGGCTTCATTAATTAGAAGCCATATTTTGTAAATTGTCCCACTATGAAAACGGCATGAAATTGGAAGTACACAGTTCACAAAACAAGGAAAGGTCACACCAGTTGGGCAGGTTCAGCAAACAATTTTATCAATCAAATGAATCACAGTGACAGACATTAGATGCGCTAACAATTTGCAAGCTTAAGTAACTGTTACACAATTGAATAACATTCATCCAAATACAGGAAGATTTGCAAGTCACACCATTGATTGTAGCTGTTGGAAGGCCTCTTAGAAATGTATAACACTTAACAAAAAGAAAGAAAAACCATTAAACAGTAAACTACACACGCCAACATACCAGACAAACTGGGAAGGTATGAATTTGAAGTACTACAAACAAACATTAAAAATGACCTTTAATAAACATACAGATGTCAAATATTCAGAGCAAGCTGAGAGCTACTGCATAGAACTGTAACAGTCAACAAGGAATGAGCAGCCAAATTCCCCAAGTGGAGTTAGCGAATGACTATGCACCAAGGCAAAGATAAACAGTTTACACTGATAACTAACAGGTTTTAAACTTAACATACTCAGAATTAATGATAAGAGTACAACATTTAAGTAAGTAATTAAAGGTATAATGAGGAGGAACCTCAGGCTTGGTAAATGTGCCATTACCACCTGAGCTCAATAAATTCACTAAATAGAGCAGACTACTGGCTCCTGCCCATATTGTGACAGTCCGCTGTGGTACACGTCAAATGAGCAGCTTCACTTCACTCAAGCCACCACAGTGTGACTGGTAGGGGCAGCAGACTGCCAGTCAACCCAGACACCGTGCGACGACGGAAATGCCGCCATGGCAAAAGGCAAACGTGCCTCTACTCTAGGCCCGGGATTAAGAACACTTTATTTCCTGCCAAAGCTACCCTGCCAACACACACCAATGGGAACAGTAATCTGCACAAATAAAGCTTCACTCAAGAAGGGTCAGGGAGTAGAAAATATGAACAAATGGCACAAGTGACTAGCAATGTAATTAACACTCATTAAAATTTCTGCTATTCAGAAGCGAAAATATCAGCACCTGTTGATACAATAACTCAAGAGTACACATGTACCAAGATAGCTTTGCCTCCAACATAGATCATGTTACTATTAATTCCCTTCATGAGGCTTACAACAGGGAATACTCTTAAGTTTGCATGACATATTACTTGCAACACAAATTGCAATTAATAAAACTGACTGACGATCATCCACTCAGTCACTCATAGGTGCATTAATATAACAGATGCAATTTTAGATAACACAGACATGAGCATACTCAAATGTAACAAAACAACACTTAACTCCACTCAGTTGTGAAGGATTCCAGCCAGGGTATTATTGCATCCTACCCACTTGGGTGATTGTTGATGAGCCATAAAACTTAAGCTTGTAGAGTAAGCCAATTACTTGCCAATCAGTTTGCATGGAATGTCCATCTGTCTTCATGCAGCTCACCGCTATCTGTCCTTATGTGAGCCAGCCCATCTTGCCCTTACTGATACAACCTTGAGCGACATCTCGGGACCTGCACCAAACAGTGGGATTCCCCCAAAATCAACAACTTACCAGCCACATGGCCTCCAGCCAAATGTTCTCCAGGCCTCACCAAACACACACACATGCACACATGCACACATGTGCAAGTGTTGCTATGGTTCAGACATGATTTAATCCTTCTGTCTTCCACAGTTTCTTCAAGAAAGTCAGTGTCGGATTTCACAAAGCATAACATGAATGGCCACATTGACAAAATTTTGTGCTCTACCATTTGATACTTCTTTGACATACATAACCCAACACTGTTCTGTTTCTTAAAGCACAGGATGATGAGTTCTAATGAAGATAGTCCTTGCCTTCTGAATGTACAGACCAAATTTTGCTCCCAGCAACATGTTGATCTTGCCAGGTGAACAAAATTCTGTATCGATAAGTTTTATACTTGTCTTGATCCCAGTGTGTTGGATTTGACAAGATGTCAGTTACCTTCAGCAACATTAAACAGACAGAAGGTAAAATGAAGATGTTTGTACAGAAGTTGACTTGAACAGAGATGTGCTGTTTTGTTTCTGATATGATTCCACCTGTTCCTTGAATGGATACTCTACTGTGCCATCTGTGAAGTCATAGGCACTTTGCACATACTTCAGATATAAATCATGACTGCGAGTCAGAAACTGAGAGAGCATAAGTTTGCCATGTTCCACTGCTATGTTTCAACCATATTGTCCCTGTTGTGAGCAGCACTTGTTTGTCTGGGATGACTTTAAGTGAGCAATAATGCAATGTAATTGATGGATGTATACCATTGTATTTGTGTTTCACGTCACTAGGACAATCCTTCCTTGTTCCATATTGTGTGTTTTATTTCTGTGTGTAGCAATGTGTGGGGTCATTTTTGACAAGCATGGCAGCATACAGATGCGCAAACAGATGCGCAAACAGATGCGCAAACAGACGCGCAACTAGAAGCCCTACAATCACACTTCAGACAGTTGTTGAACAATGTGTTGGGCATCACGATTGGTTTGTGTTCACTACACGTTGCTTGACTGAATTTGCTGCACTTCTACAAAACATAAGGCAAGTGGCACATGACAAATGCAGCACTAGCAGGGACTAGATTCATCTCAAATGCCCAAATTGCTTGGCATTGCAGGTGCTCTGCTTTTTGTTCCCATATGTGCTGTGCCATGGTAGTACTGTAGTCTTCATGATTTCAGATTTGCATTTATTTTTGAGAAAAGCACATCTCTTTTCTAATGTCAGAAAGCTATTGAAACTCAGGCAAGTTTTAAATTATGTTCTTACAGACTGGTCAACATTTTCTATAAAGAGCAGTGATATAATTATGTCTTGAAAGGATACATTTAGTTGTACTACCATCAGCACATCAACATTGCTTGAAGTAGTGCATGAAGTTCACTTGCCCCTTCCCCAGTCACTGATGGGAGCATTAACAACTTCTTCAGATGAGCTGATGCAATCAGTCTAGGGTTATTGTATGTGTTGAAAACCATACCAAAAGCCACATTAAAATTAGTGATAGTCACCAGAAGATGGGCAATTACATTGTGAGCTGCACATGTTACTGAACTAAGCAAATGGTTATTTAGCGTTGTCCTCTAGTTCCTCATTATTTACCACAAGGCTCACAAATGTCACAAAAATTCCTGACCTGCTTTACATCACATTTGAATTATGGCAGTTTTATGAGGGTCAACTTTATGGTAAATTCTGATGCACTCAAGTGAGATCCCCCCCTCCCAGGGGGCTCACAGTTGTTTCATGAGTTCACACGTGGTGCACATGGGGTTCTGAGGTATTGCAGCCAATTCTTCCTCACTGGGCACATTTGTCACCCTGCCCTCCCTCCCTATCCTTGCTCACTCCCTGTTGCCACCTCCATCCCCTTTCTTGGTGCTCTGATTCATCTCGACACGGCTATCCAACTGGTTTCCTTTATTGTTTGCAATTTAGTTCCTTCTGCCTGTTCATTCGTCTATTTTTGGTTTATAGGTCCCCACTTGACCTTTGACCTCGACTTCAAAATTTCCTGTTTTTTAGTGTGAGCCATTTGGGGAACAACTCCCTCCCTGTCGTCTGCAGTGTGGATTCCTCTCGCCCTTCCCCCTGTAGCCCCCTTCTACCCTACAAGTCTCCTGATCGCCTGACTTATGCTGAGGTTCACCAAAAGTATGAGACACTCCATTCAGTGTCACTATCTTTAACTTTCCTCTCTGTTACTTCATTTCCTCCTCCTACCTCTTCTTTGCCCAGCCCCATCCCCCTATCCCCTCTCCCTCTGCTTCCCCTGCGGTTGCCACTATCTCCTGTCTGCTCCCTCTCCCCATCAAAGAAGTGTGCCCCTTCTTTGGCACCTGCATGTGATTGGGCTCCCTCCCCAGACCCCTCTGACAAGCATTTCTCAGGCTGGAAGTCTCCTACCATCACTCAGATAGTGCGTCTGTGTGTCCCAAAGCCACCCGCTCTCTTTCGGTTCTGGATCTTGCAGACACCAGTACTCCCTCTGTGCTCTACCCCCCTCCAGCTCTGAAAGAAAAAGAACAAGAAGAAACATAAATCCTATGACAAGGTGCCACACAACACCCCCCCCCTCCCCGCCCCTCGCTTCCACTGTCACCAGTAGTGCCATCTCCCACCTGCGTCTGAGATCTTATCTTATTTACAGATGGCACCTCATCCTTGTAGGTGACTACTACTGACCACAATAGTAGTTAGAGAGCAAACATCTCTGGCAATCACCATTTGTGGTGTCCACCTTCCTCCAGACAGGATAATTCCTTACTTTGCACTGTCTTCCTTAATCCAGCAATTCCCGCCCCCGTTTCTCCTCCTTTGGGACTTCAGTGCCCACCATTCACTGTGGGAGAGTGTCACTTCAGTGGGTAGGGGACCATAATAGACCAGCTTATTACGGACCTGAATTTGTCTCTCCTCAATGACGGGTCCCCTACCCAGTTTGATGCTCCTCACGGCACCTTTACCACTATCGATCTAACGATCTCCTCCCCTGCCTTCGTGGCTTCCCTCCATTTGTCAGCCCATGATGACATTTGTGACAGTGGCCAATATCCAGTGATCCTATTGTTCCTCTGCTACTGTCAGGTGGACAGGCCCCCAAGTTACGCATTCCACAGGGCCAATTGCCCTTTGTATATGTCTGCCGTGCACTTCTACACCTCCCTGTCAAATTCAATTGATGCAGTCGTGCGAGGCATCTCTGCCACTATTCTTCACACTGCTGTCTCCCCTATGAACAGGTCTCCTTGTCATTGATCGGTACTTTGGAGGGCTGAGGATGTCACAGTCGCTGTCCACGGCCGCTAAAAGGCGCTGCTGTATTGTGATACCTTCCACAGACCAATCTCTTTGGTTTTAAGTGTGTTCATGCTAAGGCTCATTACTTTCTTATGCAGCATAAAAAGGAATGCTGGTAGCACTGTGTGTCCCCTCTGGGTACATACGCCTCTTCATTGCAGGTTCGGTCCAAGCTCCATAGCGTTCTCGGCTGCTAGAAACATTCAGTTGTCCAGGGCCTCTGCACTGAACCATTAGTCCTCGCAGAACACCTTGCTACACACTTTGTGATGGCACCAGCATCACCTTTCTATCCTGCTACCTTTCTCCAGCAGAAATGCAGTGTTGACCAGATCCTCCCCCTCCTCCTCCACCAACCTTGTTTCATCCCGCACCACATTGAGCTATATAGTGAACCCTTCACTGAATGGGAATTGTTGCAAGCTCTTAACTCGTCACAGGGCATGGCAGCTGGCCCAGATTCTGTCCACACCCAGATGGTCTAGGGTCTTCAACTGCATTTCGTTCACAGATGCTTTTCTGCCACAGTGACGAAACAGTATAGATATCACTGTCCTTAAGGCGAGGAAGAACCCAACGGCTCTTGACAGCTACCACCCAATTAACCTGACAAGTGTCCTACATAAACTGCTCAAGAGGATGGTTAGCTTCAGATTATGCTGGGTACTCGAATCTCTCGGCCTTTTGTCCCGGTATCACTGTGGCTTCCAAATGAGACGATCTACAACTGACCATTTGCTTGGAATGGAAAAAGCCACCCGACAGGCTTTTATTCACTGCCAGCTCCTTGTCATGGGCTTCTTTTTACCAACATAAGGCACATGACATGGCTTGATGCCATCACATTTTAGTTACCAACCATGCTTCCAAGGTCCCCTTCAGATTTTTATCCATGAGTTTTTCTCTCAGCTGTCTTCTGGGTTCAAGTTGGCATTTCACTCAGCACCCATGGAATTCTGGAGAATGGTATCCCGCAGGGTTCTGTGGCAAGTGTCACACTCTTCCTCCTTGCAGTCCATGGCTTGTGACCTCTGTTGGGCCTCTGGTTACTCTGGCATTGTACATCGATGGCTTTTGCATCTGATGCAGCTCCCACTAAGTAGCATCTGGTGAGTGCCAGCTCCAAGATGGCATCCCATGGGCCTCTGCATGGGCCACCTCCTATGGCTTCTAGTTTTTTCGCTCCAAAATACGTTTTTATCATCGACTCACAGTACAAAAAAATGGCTCTGAGCACTATGGGACTCAACTTCTGCTGTCATTAGTCCCCTAGAACTTAGAACTACTTAAACCTAACTAACCTAAGGACATCACACACATCCATGCCCTAGGCAGGATTCGAACCTGCGACCGTAGCGGTCTCGCGGTTCCAGACTGCAGCGCCCAGAACCACACGGCCACTTCGGCCGGCCGACTCGCAGTACACCACAATTCTAAATTTTATTTATGTGACCAGCTTCTCTATGTTGTAGCACAGTCCTGTTTCTTGGGCCTTATTTTTGATAACAAGCTGACATGGCTGCCCTACACTTGCCACCTAAAGACTGTATGTATGTGGAAGCTTAATGCTCTCCACCTCCTGGCTCTTGCACCTTGGAGTGCAGACTGTATCACTCTTCTCCATCTTTACCGTGACCTAGTCTTCTCCAGGCTAAATTTTGGTAGTCAGGTTTATGGCCCAGCAGCTTCTTTGACTTTGAAGCTACTTGACCCTCTTCATCATTGTGGAGATCATCTGGCTATTGGTGCCTTTCACACTAGTCCCGTTGATAGTCTCCTCACAGAAGTGGGGATTCCCCCTCTACACATATGACTGAACCAACTACTACTTTCTTACGCAGACATCATTTGCCAATTCCCTCACTATCCAATGTACCCTGCAGTCTTCGCCAATGAGGAATGTATCTCTCCTGGCACCCACTCTTGCGTGGGATTGCCAGTTGGCATGCGTATCACTTCTCCCTGTCGGGATCCCCATCTCCACTCACTGTAATGCACCTCGTGTCTTTCCTCCCATACCCCTCCCACCCTTGGTTGGTAACTAGACCACGAATTAGGACTGACCTATTCGAGGGTCCTAAGATCTCTGTCGACTCTTTGATTCTCTGCCATCTTCTATGTGCCATCCTTGAAGAGTTCTATGGTGCCACAATCTGTTACACTGATAGTTCTAAAACAGTTGGTAAGGTGGGATACACTTTCATGTCTCCTACTGGCTTAGAACACCATTTATTGCCAGGATCATTTAGTGTGTTCATAGCAGAGCTTCTAGAAATTCACAGAGCTCACATTTTTTCTCCTCAGGCCTCACTCCACAGTGTTTTAATCTGTTCAGACTCAATGAGCAGCCTGCAGGCTATCGACCAATGCTACTCTCGTCATCCTTTGGTATCTTCTGTCCGTGTCCTTCTGTCGGCCCATGAGTGTGCCATCTGTTCAGTTGTCTTTCTCTGGGTCCCAAGTCATGTGGGCATCCCAGGGAATGAACTGGCTGACCGTTTGGCTAGTGAAGCAGATACTTACTGCCATTTCCTTTCATGATTCCAGCTGTGGATATGCGGATCTATGTCAAATCTCTCTTTGCCCAAAATTTGAATGACATCTGATGTGCTACTGTTCATAGTAATAAACTCCCTAAAATAAAGTAGTCCAGTGCTGTTTGGTGCTCTTCCTTCTGCTCTGCTCAGAGGGAGTCATTGTTTTATGCCATCTATGCATTAGTCCTACCAGGCTCCCCCCATTGTTTCCTCCTATGTAATGACTCTCCCCCACAATGTTGTTGAGCCAGACTGACGGTACCCCACATATTGGTGGAATGTCCCCTTCCTTTGGCCCTTTGTGCCAAGTTTAGTCTTCCTGTTTCCTTAAATTTAATATTAGCAGACGGTTTTCGGATGGTTGAAGTGGCCCTCAGTTTCCTCTGTGAAAGTGATTTTTATTTACAGATACAAGGTTCTACTTCATTCTTGGAGCAGGGGTTGGGACCTCTTTTCCAGCATTCTCAATGTGGGACCCAATGAACACTCCATCATGGAAAGACCACCCCACCTTTTTGCTTTTTTCTTTCTTTTCCCAGTTTTTACATTTGGTCTAACTTTTATCAGTGAAGTGAGATCCATCATCTAATGAAATTTGCTTCATCCCCATGCTGCTCCATTGAAGTTCACTGCATTTTCACCCACAGGTGGCTGCTCCTGCATGGAATTTCATCGAATCCATCACAGTCCAGCCCAAGTGGACCAAAATGTTATTGTCCACAGACAGCAATTTAAATCGTCAATTTTGTCTGAGGACCAGGAATTTAAAGGACTGCATATTTGTTCACATTCAGTTAGATGGCAATGAATGACAGTCTGTGTGCAGAAGCACTTATAATTGACAGTTGACCCACACATAAATGAAAATACACATATTCAACCTTCAGTGTTAGAGGCGTGTATGCAGCGATCTATGACAGGTGCCAGATCGAGTATTATTTCACAACTGTTCGCTCTCTTTCTGTGGCAATTGTCTTATTACCCACCCTAGGAGTGTGGTATCTTGGCCGTTATCCCTCAGGCAGAAATGACTTGATAGAGGGCAGTGCTCTCCACTGACTTGGACAAGTGTACCGACCAAACAACCACCTACTCCAGTCTGCTCTCAAGCATCACATATCCCATCAAAGACAAGGCTAACTGTGAAAGCAGTCATGTAATCTACAAGCTAAGCTGTGAGCACTGTGCCATGTTCTGATGGATGTGCCAAACAACAAGCTGTATGTTCACATGAATGGCCACAGACAAATTGTGGCCGAGAGGTAGTTGAACTACCCAGTTGTTGAATGAATGCGCTGCCCAACAGAACATTCTTCACTTTGACTGCTTCACAGCCTGAATCATATGGATCCTTCCTTCCCACACTAGCTTCTGTGAACTGGGTAGGTGGGAATGCCCCCTCCACATTGCAATATTGACAAAGAATGACAGATAAATGGCCACATTTCTAACACACATACTAGAGCATCTCATCGTATTTTATCTACAACAAAAGTGTGGCAAGAAACCACCACCTCACTGCAGGTATCAAAATATCGAGTACAAAAGTGATTTTGAATTTTTGGGTAGCAGAAAAAGGAACACCAACAAAATGTTATGGTTCACAACAAAATCAAAATATTTGCCAAGCACAGAAACAAAACTTCGCAGCCTAATGACGTAACCTGCTTGGCAAACCAACCAGGACTTACTGGAACCCAAGAGAGCAGCAGAAAATTTCAAGATTCATTATGTCCTGAAGATAAAGAACCTTTATTTGTCCAGAGTATGTGTAAAATGATAGTTGAACATTTCAATGCCATTTGGAAATTTTCATTTATTTTGCTTGCTTCATTATTTCTGTCTGTAAATGCTAACTGAATTTGGTATCAGATTTAATAAATGCAACTTGATGAGTAGCTCTTTGTAATTTACATCAGAAAGACTATGAAAGTCATAAATTACATTTCTTCCCCATTACAGAGGAATAAATTGACTGTGTATCATCACAGATACATTTCCTGGAATATCTAAACTTATGACTTATAATCTACTGTCCTAGAACTTAGTTCATAATGTCAACTGTTGTGTAGGCTGACGTTCAAGATATTAGTCATGAAGACTCGACACACAAAGAAGTGGGATGCAAACATGCTAAGGAATGTGATATGCTTGAAGTTCTTCAAGGCTCTAGATAAAGCAATAAGAAATAACTCATTACGCAGTACAGTTGAAGAGGGACACATGTCTCTAAAAAGGGCAATCACAGAAGTTTTCCAGGTACAAAGAAGGTAATTGCGAAGAAAACATTGGTAACCAAAGAATTACTTCAGTTGATCAATAAAAGAAGGAAGTGCAATACTGTTCAGGGAAATTCAGGAATACAAAAATAAGTCGCTGAGGGATGAAATAAATAGGAACAGGGATGCTAAGATGAAATAACTGCATGAAAAACTTGAAGAAATAAAAAAAAGATAGAAGGACTAATTCAGTGTGTAGGAAAGTCAAAACAATGTTTGTTGAAATTAAAAGTGAGGGTGGTAACATTAAGAATGCAATGGGAAGGCCACTGATAAATTCAGGGAACAGGGTAGATAGGTGGGAAAAGTACTTTGAAGGCCTCTATGAGGGGTAGATTTGCCAGATGTGGTAGAAGAAGAAGCAGGAGTCTAGTTAAAAAAGATAGGGGATCCAGTATTAGAATCAGAATTTAAAAGAGCTTTGGAAGACTTAAAATGAAATAGGGCACAATGGATACATAACATTCCATCAGAATATCTAAAATCATTGGGGGAAGTGGCAACAAAACAATTATTCGTGTTGGTGTGTAGAATATGAGTCTGGAAATATACTATCTGACTTTCGGAAAAATACCATCCATGCAATTCCCAAGACTGCAAGAGTTGACAAGTGCGAGAATTATCACAGAATCAGCTTAACAGTTCAGGCATCCCACTTATTGACAAGAATAAGAATGGTAAAGAAAATTGAGGATGCATTACATGATGATCAGTTTGGCTTTAGGAAAGGTAAATGCACAAGAGAGGCAATGTGATGTTGTGATTCATAATGGAATCAAGACTAAAGAAAAATAAAGACATGTTTGTATGATTTGTCAACCTGGAAAAAGTGTTCAACAATGTAAAATGGTGCAAGATATTAGAAATTCTGAGGAAAATAGGGGTAAGCTATAGGAAGAGATAGGTAATATACAATATTTACAAGAGCTAAGAGGGAATAATAGGCCAATAACCAACAACAAATTGCTTGGATCAAAAACAGTGTAAGACAGGGATGTCGTCTTTTGCCCCTACTATTCAATCTGTACGGCATAGCAGCAATGATGAAAATTAAGGAATGTGATTAAAATTGAAGGGGAAAGTATATCAGTGATACAGTTTGCTGATGACATTGCTATTGTGAGTAAAAGTGAAGAATTAAGTGATATGCTGAATGAAGTGAACAATCTAATGGGTACAGAATATGAATTGAGAGTAAATCTAAGGAAAGATGAAATTAATGAAAAGTAGCAGAAATGAACAGAGTGAGAAACTTTAGATTGGAATGATGGTCAAGAGGTCACTTAGGCAGCAAAACAACCAATGATGGATGGAGCAAGGACGACATCATAAGGAGACTAGCTCTGGCAAAAAGGTGTTCTCTGGCCAAGAGGAGTCTACTGGTGTCAAAAATAGTCCTTAATTTGAGGAAGAAACTTCTAAGAATGTATGTTCAGAGCACAGCCTTGTATGATAGTAAAACATGGACTGCAAAAGAACCAGAGAAAAGAGGATCGATGCAATTGAGATTATGTGCTGCTGATGAATGTTGAAAATTATGTGGGCCCATATGCTAAGGAATGAGGAGGATTTGCCTGGAACTGAAGAGGAAAGGAGTATATGGATAACACTGATAAGGAGAAGGGTCAGGCTGATAGGAGATAGGTTAAGACATTAGGAGATAAGTTCTGTGTTACTAGAGTGAGCTGTAGAGAGCAAAAACTGTAGAGGAAGATAGCATACATCCCGTAAATAATTGAAACAGTAGTTCCAAGTGCTACTCTGAGGTTAAGAGTTTGGTTCAGGAGAGGAATTCATGGTGGGCCACATCAAACCAGTCAGAAAACTGATGACAAAAAAGTCAACAGTTGTGGAAAGGATAGATTGATGCTCATTGTAAACATGACACATGGCCAAGAGAAAAGTGTAGCACCATACACAAAATGCAGATGATCATAACCTACCAAATTTCAATGGCTGCTTCACAGCCCAGACCATCTGGTTTGTCACCATTACCACCACTTCTTCAAGATTTTCTGAACTGAGAACCTGGAAGTTATCCTTAAAACACATTCACTGCTCCAGAAATCATCCTGGGTTCAACCTATGGTAACCAATTGTTCCTATATCCTTCACCCAACATTTTGTGCAGCATACATGATCAGAAACTTTGTGAGTTTTCATCTAGTAGGTAATTCTGTTCAAATATTGATTGCAGAGTCTGTTCTGAGGTTCTGCAATGCATGGATTTCAATGAGATAGTATGGTAGTTCTGTTAAACACTTCTGGTATCCTTTTTGTAGATGGGTATGTCCTGTCCTTCCTTCCAATCACTGGACACAGTCCGTTACCTCAATGTATCCACAGTGTAATGCATTATAGAGAAAATGGGATCTAACTGAGCTGGAAATTGTAGATAGGATACGACAAGCATTTCTTCATGCCCTTAATCCTTGTTCCATTTCAGTGATTTTAGCTGTTTCTCAATGCCAAAGACACTAATATCTACATCATTCATCTGTGCAGTGGTGTGAAAAGGAAAATGAAGCATTTCTTCCGTATTTTCCTTTGTAATGGAAAGGTATATGTAGTGAGAATTAGTAAAACACAGTGGAAGGAAGAATAGGATATCTGGTCAGGGCATTTCAGGGCTGTCACCACAAAATTAAGTAGGGTAATCCTGGAATAGATTTAACAACAACAACAATAACAACAACAATAATAACAATAACAATAACAACAACAATAATAATAACAACAACAATAATAATAACAACAACAATAATAATAATAATAATAATAATAATAATAATAATAACAATGTGATTGCTTGGTTCAGGACAGAACTAAAGAAGCCTCGGACAAGTGCCGTCATGGTCGGGGACGACGCTTGAACCCTATGCCCGCCCACAATGGTAACGACACTGCTAGCCAACTGGAAAATGATTTAAATCCAAATAGAGGTGTTTTGCAGGATATGCTTCCTGCAACCACCCTAGAAGGAAAACAAAGACAGAGGATGAGATGGTCAGATGAAGTTAATCGACACCTCATGTTCTGTTATTACCAAGCAACAAACCTAGGAACCAACACAACTGGATACAGATCACAAGTATACACAACATTTATTACCAGATACCCAGAATTAAAATTTTTAAGAGAACAATGACTAGCTGATCAGATCCGTGTAACAATCAAAAATAACAGGATACCCCAGTCAGAATTAGAAAACATCAAACAACAAGTATAACAAATACTAGAACAAAATAATGTGCAATCAGAAGAAGAAGAAAATACAGTAATGGACTCAAACATCCCAGAGCAAACAAACAAAGAACAACACACATCAATTAAACAATCAGAGGTAAACGACATCTTAAGACAGCCCCCAGAACAAGCACAAATAGAACACGAAGTGACACACATGTTAGATATAGAAGAGAAATTTCAGCTGACATATATAGAATACAAAGACACAAATACAGACATTAGACCATTCTTGCATAGACCACCAAATAACCCATGAGTCAAAACAACAATAACAACTATCAATACAATCATACACAACAAAATAAATGAAAATACAACAATGGAAGAGTTACAACTACTGGTTTATGCAGGAGCACTCACTACACTAAATATACACACTAGGCAGAGATCAGAACCAACCAACACACAGAAGAAACCCACAAAACCAGCATGGCAACATAGGCTACAGATCAGAATAGAAAAACTGAGAAAAGACATCGGACAGCTAACACAATTTATAAGAAATGAAATATCAGACAAAAAACGAAAGAGGTTAGGTAAAATCTCACAACAAGAAGCAATAGAGCAAGTAGATGAAAAGAAGCAGAAGTTACAAGCATTGGCCAAACGACTTAGAAGATACAAAAAAAGTGAAAATAGAAGGAAACAAAACCAAACATTCAACACAAACCAAAAGAAATTTTACCAGACAATAGAAAACACACACATTAAAATTGACAATCCACCAAACATAACAGACCTGGAACACTTCTGGAGCAACATATGGTCAAACCCGGTACAACATAACAGGCATGCACGGTGGATACAAGCAGAAACAGACTCATACAAGATGATACCACAAATGCCTGAAGTGATAATTTTGCAACATGAAGTCACCCGAGCAATTAATTCTACGCACAATTGGAAAGCCCCTGGAAATGATAAAATAGCAAATTTCTGGCTAAAGAAGTTCACCTCAACACATTCACATCCAACTAAATTATTTAACAGTTACATTGCAGACCCATACACATTCCCTGATACACTTATACATGAAATAACCTATCTGAAACCTAAAGATCATGCAGACACAGCAAACCCAGCTAAATATCGCCCCATAACATGCCTACCAACAATCTACAAAATATTAACTTCAGTCATTACACAGAAATTAATGACACATACATCACAGAACAAAATTATAAATGAAGAACAAAAAGGCTGCTGCAAAGGAGCACGAGGATGTAAAGAGCAACTAATAATAGATACAGAGGTGATATATCAAGCTAAAACTAAACAAAGGTCACTACACTATGCATACATTGATTACCAAAAAGCTTTTGATAGTGTACCCCACTCATGGTTACTACAGATATTGGAAATATACAAAGTAGATCCTAAATTGATAGTTCCTAAACATAGTTATGAAAAACTGGAAAACCACACTTAATATCCAAACAAACTCTAATAATATCACATCACAGCCAATACAGATTAAGCATGGAATATACCAAGGAGACCTTGGTAAGTCCTTGGTAAGTCCTTCCTGGTTCTGCCTTGCTCTGAACCCACTATCCAACATGCTAAATGATACAAAATATGGATACAATATTACTGGAACATACCCACACAAAATCACACATTTGCTATACATGGATGATCTAAAACTACTGGCAGCAACAAATCAACAATTCAACCAATTACTAAAGATAACAGAAGTATTAAGCAATGATGTAAATATGGCTTTTGGAACAGAAAAATGTATGAAAAAGAGCATTGTCAAGAGAAAACACACTCCCAGCTGCATAGAAGCGATGGAAAAAACATATGCCTATAAATATCTAGGATACAGACAAAAAATAGGGATAGATAATACAAATATTAAAAAAGAACTAAAAGAAAAATATAGACAAAGACTAACAAAAGTACTGGAAACAGAATTGACAGCAAGAAACAAGACAAAAGCTATAAATACTTATGCTATACCAATATTAACCTACTCATTTGGAGTAGTGAAATGGAGTAACACAGACCCGGAAGCACTCAATACACTTACACGATCACAATGCCACAAATATAGAATACACCACATACATTCAGCAACTGAAAAATTCACATTAAGCAGAAAGTAAGTAGGAAGGGGATTTATCGACATAAAAAAACCTACATTATGGACAGGTAGACAATTTAAGAAAATTCTTTATAGAACGAGCAGAAACTAGCAAAATACACAAAGCAATCACTCATATAAATACATCAGCTACACCACTGCAATTTCATAACCACTTCTACAACCCTTTGGATCACATAACATCAACAGATACGAAGAAAGTAAATTGGAAAAAGAAAACACTACATGGCAAGCAACCTTATCATCTAACACAGCCACACATAGATCAAGACGCATCCAATGCATGGCTAACAAAAGGCAATATATACAGTGAGATGGAAGGATTCATGATTGCAATACAGGATCAAACAATAAACACCAGATATAACAGCAAGCATATTATTAAAGATCCCAACACCACAACAGATAAATGCAGACTTTGCAAACAACAAATAGAAACAGTAGATCACATCACAAGCGGATGTACAATACTAGCAAATACAGAATACCTCAGAAGACATAACAATGTAGCAAAAATAGTACATCAACAACTTGCCATACAAGATAAACTAATAAAACAACACATTCCCACATACAAGTATGCACCACAAAATGTACTGGAGAATGTTGAATACAAATTATACTGGAACACAACCATTATAACAGATAAAACAACACCACATAACAAACCTGACATCATACTCACCAATATAAAGAAGAAATTAACACAACTAATCGAAATATCCATACCCGAAACAACAAATATACAAAAGAAAACAGGAGAAAAAATTGAAAAATACATCCAACCGGCTGAGGAAGTCAAGGACATGCATCAGGTTAAAGTTGACACTATACCAATTACACTATAAACTACAGGAGTCATACCACACAATATCCACCAGTACATCAATGCAATACAGCTACATCCAAACTTATATATACAACTACAGAAATCTGTAATTATTGATACATGTTCAATTACCCGAAAGTTCCTAAATGCAATATAACATATACCGTACAGTTAAAAGGAAGTGACACTTGATCAAGGTCTGTGTCACTTTCCATTTTTAACCAGACTTAACGTCTGAGAAAGTAAAAAATGATGATGGTGATGGTGAAGAAGAAGAAATGTCAGCTACAATAAAAAAATGGTTGTATCTGGAAACACTGAAAGTTTCTAATGGTGAAATAGATATTTTGACACCACATTTTAAACTGACATTTCCAGGGACAGATGTGATAGCTGACAAAATTTGTTATGAAATGAAGATTAAAATTGCAAAATCATACAGAATCAATAAACAGTTAGATCATTATCTCTGGGAAGGTTAGTTTTTGTTTTGCAGAAATGTCAGTACTGAAATTAGAATTTGCCCATCCAAATAGCTTGAAGAAAAGCAAACCCATATTTACATCATTTATAGATTTTGAGGAGGATGAATTAAGCAGTTACTCTTTTCAAGAATGGAAAATCCAGTTATTCTATACATGGAATCTGAAAAAAGTTTGAACTACTGGTACAATGGAAAGTACACTCTGCCATGCACTACACTACTGTTTGCAGAGAGTGTAACTTTAGATGTAAGTGTATACTGAATAACATTGTGGATAGGCTAAATCCTGTCTTCCTCTCTCCTCAATTACAATGCCCATCTTTATCTTTTTTTTTCTCTTACAATTTCAGTTGGTTTCTGAAGTTGCAAATAATTTTTTGCTCACTGTATTTCATCCCTGACACCCTCAAGATTTCAGAGTGTCTAGTCCCCCACATTGTTTCAAGATTCATGCTGGGAAATGGTGAGGAGAGGGTAGGACAGTAAGGTGCAATGGGGAGTTTAGATGGTGTGTGGGAGGGGGATTGGGGGAAGGAGGGAAGGGAAAATACTATGGGTGCTTTTGTGGAATATAAGGTTGTGTGATGCTGGACTGGGAACAGGGAAACAGTTAAGTAGATGCAGGACAGACAAGAAGGCTTATGGGAACATAGGAACTCACCCTGCAATATATCCTATGTGCACAGTTCTAAGAAGCTGATATTGGTAGGAATCACATTGGTGGATGCAAACATAGTGTTGGATAGTGCTCTTAACAACTGGGTGGTCCAGTTGTTTTTTCAGGACACATTCTTGGTGGCCATTCATGCAGACAGACAGCTTGTCTGTTGTCTTGCCCAAGCGGAATGCAGCACAGTGGTTGCACCTTAGCTTGTACATCACATGACTTGTTTCACAGATAGCCCTGCCTTTTATGAGATAGTTGATGCTTCTGACAGGACTGGAGATGGCGATGGTGGTGGGTGGTGGGTGGTCTGTGGTTAGTGGAGGAGAGTGTATGCGACATCTTGGTCTGTTACAGGAATATGAGCCATGAGACAAGGGGTTGGGAACAGGGGTTGTGTAGCGATGGATGAAGTTATTGTGCAGTTTTAGTGGGTGTCAGAAAACCACCGTGGGAAGGGTGGGAGGGATAGAGGGTAGGACATTGCTCATTTCAGGCCACAATGAGAGGTCTTGGTGGAGAATGTGCTTCAGTTGTTCCATTCCTGGGTGGTGGTAACAAGGAGAACACTCATCTGTGGCTGGATGGTGGGGCTAACTGGGGGTGATGGGATGACTGGAAAGTTGAGGCCTGGGAGATGTCTCCAGTCACCCACCATCTCCCAAAGTCTCATTGTCGAGCTGGATAGGAGCACTACCCGCATGACTCATTATGACCCAGGACTGTAGCAACTGAACCACATTCTCTGCTATCCCTCTCATTGTGGCCTGATATGAAGAATGTTCTACCCACTATCATTCCTACTCCTCAAACAGTGGTATGCTGCCTTCCACCAAACTTACGGAATATCTTCATCCATTCCTCCAAAAACCCCAGCTCCCAATCCCTTGTCTGTCTGCCCATATCCCTGTAGTAGACCTTGATGCAAGACCTGGCCCATACATCCTACCACCACCACCACCACCACCACCACCACCACCACCACCACCACCACCTACCTCATCAAGAGGCAAGGCTACCTATGCAAAAAATCATGTGATGTACAAGCCAAGCTGCAACAACTGTGATGCATTCCACATGGGCATGACTACCGACAAGCTGTATTTCCATATGAATGGCCACTGACAAACTGTTGCTGAGAGACAGCTAGACCACCCCATTGTCGGGCATGCTGCCTGACACAACGTTCTTCCCTAAAATGACTGTTTCGCAGCCTGTGCCATCTGCATTCTTCATACCAACACCAGCTTTTCTGAACTGCACAGGAGCAAACTTTCCTATAATGTACCTTACACTGCTGTAACTCTCCCCGCCTCAACCTTGGTTCATTAGTCATTTTCCTTCAGTTTCCTAACCCCTTCCCAGTTCAGAACCAACAATGCTAGCAGCCAACAAAGTGGTTGCAGTTAAAGTGTCTGCTGACAGAGCGTGACTTAATCGTGTATGCTGGAAAAGCCTGTGGTTTATGAGGTGTGTGAATAGAAGGTAACCATCGACTGTTGGGAGTGTCATTGCTTAGAAGCCAGGCCTGCTGATGTTCTACCACTCATATATGTTTGCCTGTTTTGGGTAACACTCTTGATTTCCTCTCTTGATATATTACATGTGATGCTCACATTTCTGGCTAGTGTGTCATTTCAGTTTGTTCAGTTCTTCAAAAAGCTTGAATTCTTTCTGTTGGTAACCTGTTACAGGTTGGATAGGATGTGATGTTTTCCCGCAGTTTGTGACTTAATGCATCTGAACCTGTACATTGAGAATGAGTTGTAAAAGTGGTGACAAATGTGTCTTGTGCATCCATCAATCCAGTTGCATCATCTTTGGCATCTGCAGCAACTACAGTAACAATATGCTGAAATGTTGACCATCTGTAACTGTTGTCATTTTGAGAGAAACTGCAGAAACATGTGTCACTGACACCAGAAACCTTAATGTTTCCTCAATCCATCAAACTTCTTGGACTTCTTGGCATAGTTATGGACAAGTGGAAAAACTGCATGAAATGGATGAAAAGTTAGTAACCCTGTATACAGGGTGTACCATTTATCTTGAGCACTCTAAGTAACTGTTTGTCCAGGTGAAAATTACAAAATGTTTAAATCAAATGTTCTTTAGCTGTAAGAGGGACATCAATCAGCATTATTGCCTTCATTGTAGCTTTGTTTTTTTACAAAGATCCGAACAGTGGTATGACTTTTTTAAGTGACACCCTCTATTTTTTATTCTGTAATTCATTTCCTCTCCTAAAGACTTATTCAAAAATGTATCACATCCACGTGCTGTTGTTAACAGAGGACAAATATAGAAATTAGTAAAATGCACACTCGTCATTCCATCAACCATCGTCAGTTGGAGTTCTGTGAGTAGAATGTACACCAATAAAGAGAAGTTAGAAATGCTACTCATCTATGGGGAGTGTAAGTTCGCACAACACTAATTGCAATACTGTTCTCTTATGTAATGGTATATTTAATACACTACTTTAATCCTTTTAAGTAGTGTTGTGTAGAGTACGCATATTGTAAAGACTGTCCTACCTACAAACTGCATTGACATAACATTTCCTTTGTTGTTGTTGTTGTTGTTGTTGAAGGTTGGCGAAATGCTACACAGGCAGCGGAACTGTACAGATAGAGATATCCTGATAAGTACCCACTTTCCTGATGGATGTTTTCTCGTATTGTTGCGATGCTTCAGGAAATGGGAAATTTCATCCCACAACAACACAATCGACAACACACTCCCTCATACAGAGATGCCCAAGTCACTGTTCTTGCTTTCATAGCTATGAATCCGCATGTGAGCACACAACAGCTTGAACACAAGATGGGCATTCCAAAAACCAGAGTACACCATATTCTTACATGTCACCAGTTCCATTCTTACTATGCACACCTACATCAAGAAATACATGGGAATGATTTCCAGAATCATGTACAGTTCTGTCAGTGGGCACAGCAGCAAATCCTCATTGACCCGAACTCCTTCTCCAATGTTCTATTTAGTGATGGATGTACTCTTTCAAGAAAAGGGTAAGTTAATTTAAAGGAACATGCATTATTGGTCCAGCAAAACCCCACAATGGCTTGGATAAGTGGAACATCAGCGTCTATGGAGAGTTAATGTCTGTTGTGGGATGCTTGGTACCACAATTATTGGCCCTTATTTCACCAATGGTAGTCTATAAGGCACAGCTTATTCCAGCTTCCTGAGACGAATTCTTCCTCGTCTCCTGGATGAAGTGCCACTAAGGACCAGACTGCATATGTGGTATCAACATGATGGATGTCTAGCACATAATATCTTGTATGTATGTTGTGTTCTGAATTGAAGGTATCCTGCCAGATGGATTGGTCGAGAAGGAACAGTTACTTCGCTTGCTAGGTCTCCTGATTTAAATCGTCCAGACTTTTTTTTTCTTTGGGGATGAATTAAAGACATTGTCTATCGCCATATTTGACAAACTCCTGAGGGCAGGCAGCAACATACTGTGCTTGCTTCTAATTCTCTTTAGCACCAACACTGTAAGCAGCAAATAATTCTTTCATTCAATGAGTGTGCCAGTGTATAGGTGTCTAGGATCATCACTTTGAGCACCTCTGAATGTTCTTTACTGTATGATTAAATGATGATGGTGTCCTCTTGGGTAAAATATTCCGGAGGTAAAATAGTCCCCCATTCGGATCTGCAGTTGGGGACTACTCAGGAGGACATCATTATCAGGAGAAAGAAAACTGTCATTCTACGGATCGGAGTGTGGAATGTCAGATCCTTTAATCGGGCAGGTAGGTTAGAAAATTTAAAAAGGGAAATGGATAGGTTAAAGTTAGATATAGTGGGAATTAGTGAAGTTCAGTGGCAGGAGGAAGAAGACTTCTGGTCAGGTGAATAAAGGGTTATAAATAAAAAATCAAATAGGGGTGATGCAGGAGTTGGTTTAATAATGAATAAAAAAATAGGAGTGTGGGTAAGCTACTACAAACAGCATAGTGAACGCATTATTGTGGCCAAGATAGATACGAAGCCCACACCTACTACAGTAGTACAAGTTTATATGCCAACTAGCTCTGCAAATGACAAAGAAATTGAAGAAATGTATGATGAAATAAAACAAATTATTCAGATAGTGAAGGAATGTACTTGAGGACAATATTATGGAAATGGAAGAGGATGTAGATGAAGATGAAGTAGGAGATACAATACTGTGTGAAGAGTTTGACAGAGCATTGAAAGACCTGAGTCGAAACAAGGCCCCGAGAGTAGACAACATTCCATTGGAACTACTGACTGCCTTGGGAGAGCCAGTCCTGACAAAACTCTACCATCTGGGGAGCAAGATGTATGAGACAGGAGAAATACCCTCAGACTTCAAGAAGAATATAATAATTCTAAGCCCAAAGAAACCAGGTGTTGCAGATGTGAAAATTACCGAACCATCAGTTTAATAAGTCACAGCTGCAAAATACTAACGCGAATTCTTTACAGATGAAAGGAAAAACTAGTAGAAGCCGACCTCGGGGAAGATCAGTTTGGATTCCGTAGAAATGTTGGAACACGTAAGGCAATACAGACCCTACGACTTATCTTAGAAGCTAGGTTAAGGAAGGGCAAACCTACATTTCTAGCGTTTGTAGACTTAGAGAAAGCTTTTGACAATGTTGACTGGAATACTCTCATTCAAATTCTGAAGATGGCAGGGTAAAATACAGGGAGCGAAAGGCTATTTACAATTTGTACAGAAACCAGATGGCAGTTGTAAGAGTAGAAGGACATGAAAGGGAAGCAGCGTTTGGGAAGGGAGTGAGACAGGGTTGTAGTCTTTCCCCGATGTTATTCAATCTGTATATTGACCAAGCAGTGAAGGAAGCAAAAGAAAAATTCGGAGTAGGTATTAAAATTCATGGAGAAGAAATAAAAACTTAGAGGTTCGCTGATGATATCGTATTTCTGTCAGACACAGCAAAGGACTTGGAAGAGCAGTTGAATGGAATGGATATTGTCTTGAAAGGAGGATATAAGATGAACATCAACGAAAGCAAAACGAGAATAATGGAATGTAGTCGAATTAAGTCGGGTGATGCAGAGGGAATTACATTAGGAAATGAGACACCTAAAGTAGTAAAGGAGTTTTGCTATTTGGGGAGCAAAATAACTGATGATGGTCGAAGTAGAGAGGATATAAAATGTAGACTGGCAATGGCAAGGAAAGCGTTTCTGAAGAAGAGAAATTTGTTAACATCTAGTATAGATTTAAGTGTCAGGAAGTCGTTTCTGAAAGTATTTGTATGGAGCGTAGCCATGTATGGAAGTGAAACATGGACAATAACTAGTTTGGACAAGAGGAGAATAGAAGCTTTCGAAATGTGGTGCTACAGAAGAATGCTAAAGATTGGATGGGTAGATCATACAACTAATGAGGAGGTATTGAATAGGATTGGGGAGAAGAGAAGTTTGTGGCACAACTTAACTGGAAGAAGGGATCGGTTGGTAGGACATGGTCTGAGGCATCAAGGGATCACCAATTTAGTGTTGGAGGGCAGCGTGGAGGGTAAAAATCGTAGAGGGAGACCAAGAGATGAATACACTAAACAGATTCAGAAGGATGTAGGCTGCAGTAGGTACTGGGAGATGAAAAAGCTTGCACAGGATAGAGTAGCAGCATCAAACCAGTCTCGGGACTGAAGATCACAACAACAACAACGAATGTTCTACTCCTGAGCAATGGTACAGTAGAGTCAGTCAATTATGTGTTACATTTTTACTTTGTTTTCTGACAACTCCAGGAAATGGAAGAGTTTGTGATCCTGGGCACAAAGTCATTGTTATCTTATGTAATTAATAAATTTATGTTTCAGTAAATGGTACACAGTGATACATTTTTTAATACGTCTTTAGGAGAAGAAATGAATTACCAAATAAAAAATACTGAGTGCCATTTAAAAAAGACACACAGCTGTACATATCCTTGTAAAAAACAAAGCTACAATGAAACCAATCGTGCTAATATATCTTTTCCTGAAGGCTAAAGAACATTTGCTTAAAACATTTCATAATTTGCATCTGGACAAACATTTATTGAGGGTGGCCAGGATAAATTGGACACCCTGTTTGAGAGTGCAGATCTCCTACCTTCTAGTTCCTTTCCGTGTAATTTGGTGTGAAAGAAGGTTTGTCTACACATGAACACTGCTTCATTGAAGTTTTGAGATTAGTGTATGGCAATGACTGCAAATGTTGAGTGTAAATTGCAAGTTTTTGGCAATGCAGCTCAAGTTAAAATGGCTATCAAAGTGCATTAAAAAACTGGACGAAGAGTGGAAAGCAGAATTAGAGGTTGTGTCTAGAGATTTTAAGTTTGATTGTCATCAGTGTGGCATGTCTTATGTAGATGCCATTATCTGTGATATAATTACAAGGTTTGCTTTGGATCAGTTGTTGCAAGTGAAGTCTTCAGTTAACTGATCTATATGTTGGTGATGTTGCACACTCAGTATTGTCATATGAGCTGTCTGCACAGTCCCAGGAAGCATTTGTTGACGAGTGCCACATACTGTAAGGGGATTGAAGTTCTTCCTTAGTACACTGTCAGACATCACTGCAGGGACTCATTCCTTGGGGCTGATCAGCATGTGCCGCCATTTGTTGTCAAAAAGCAGTCTTGCTGCAGCTCTGCTAACCGACTTAATAAGACAGATGGTTGTTGTTGTTGTTGTTGTTGTTGTTGTTGTTGTTGTTGTTGTGGTCTTCGGTCCTGAGACTGCTTTGATGAAGCTCTCCATGCTACTCTATCCTCTGCAAGCTTCATCTCCCAGTACCTACTGCAACCTACATCCTTCTGAATCTGCTTAGTGTAGTCATCTCTTAGTCTCCCTCTACGATTTTTACCCTCCACGCTGCCCTCCAATACTAAATTGGTGATCCCTTGATGTCTCAGAACATGTCCTACCAACTGATCCCTTCTTCTGGTCAAGTTGTGCCACAAACTTTTCTTCTCCGCAATCCTATTCAATACCTCCTCATTAGTTACGTGATCTACCCATCTAATCTTCAGCATTCTTCTGTAGCACCACATTTCGAAAGCTTCTATTCTCTTCTTGTCCAAACTGGTTATCGTCCATGTTTCAATTCCATACAAGACCACACTCCATACAAATACTTTCAGAAACGACTTCCTGACACTTAAATCTATACTCGACGTTAACAAATTTCTCTTCTTCAGAAATGCTTTCCTTGTCATTGCCAGTCTAAATTTTATATCCTCTCTACTTCGACCATCATCAGTTACTTTGCTCCCCAAATAACAAAATTCCTTTACTACTTTGTCTCATTTCTTAACCTAATTTCCTAACCTAATTCCCTAACCTAATATGCTCAGCATCACCCGATTTAAATCCACTACATTCTATTATCCTCATTTTGCTTTTGTTGATGTTCATCTTCTATCCTCCTTTCAAGACACTGTCCATTCCGTTCAACTGCTCTTCCAAGTCCTTTACTGTCCCTGACAGAATTACAATGTCATCGGCGAACCTCAAAGTTTTTATCTCTTCTCCATGGATTTTAATACGTACTCCAAATTTTTCTTTTGTTTCCTTTACTGCTTGCTCAATATACAGAATGAATAACATCAGGAAGAGGCTACAACACTGTCTTACTCCCTTCCCAGCCACTGCTTCCCTTTCATGTCCCTCGACTCTTATAACTGCCATCTGGTTTCTGTACAAATTATAAATACCCTTTCGCTCCCTGTATTTTACCCCTGCCAGCTTTAGAGTTTGAAAGAGAGTATTCCAGTCAACATTGTCAAAAGCTTTCTCTGAGTCTACAAATGCTAGAAACGTAGGTTTGCCTTTCCTTAATCTTTCTTCTAAGATAAGTCGTAAGGTTGGTATTGCCTCACGTGTTCCAACATTTCTACGGAATCCAAACTGATCTTCCCCGAGGTCAGCTTCTACTAGGTTTTCCATTCATCTGTAAAGAATTCATGTTAGTATATTGCAGCTGTGGCTTATTAAACTGATAGTTTGGTAATTTTCACATCTGTCAACACCTGGTTTCTTTGGGCTTAGAATTATTATATTCTTCTTGAAGTCTGAGGGTATTTCGACTGTTTCATACATCTTGCTCACCAGATGGTAGAGTTTTGTCAGGACTGGCCCTCCCAAGGCTGTCAGTAGTCCAATGGAATGTTGTCTACTCCGGGGCATTGTTGCGACTCAGGTCTTTCAGTGCTCTGTCAAACTCTTCACGCAGTATCGTATCTCTCATTTCATCTTCATCTACATCCTCTTCCATTTCCATCATATTGTCCTCAAGTACATTGCCCTTGTATAAGCCCTCTATATACTCCCTCAACCTTTCTGCTTTCGCTTCGTTGCTTAGAACTGGGTTTCCATCTGAGCTCTTGATGTTCATACAAGTGGTTCTCTTATCTCCAAAGGTGTCTTTAATTTTCCTGTAGGCAGTATCTATCTTACCCCTAGTGAGATAAGCCTCTACATCCTTACATTTGTCCTCTAGCCATCCGTGCTTAGCCATTTTGCACTTCCTGTCGATCTCATTTTTGAGACGTTTGTATTCCTTTTTGCCTGCTTCATTTACTGCATTTTTATATTTTCTCTTTTCATCAATTAAATTCAATATTTCTTCTGTTACCCAAGGATTTCTTCCAGCCCTCGTCTTTTTACGTACTTGATCCTCTGCTGCATCACTACTTCATCCCTCAAAGCTACCCATTCTTCTTTCACTGTATTTCCTTCCCCCATTCCTGTCAATTGTTCCCTTATGCTCTCCCTGAAACACTGTACAACCTCTGGTTCTTTCAGTTTATCCGTGTCCCATCTCCTTAAATTCCCACCTTTTTGCAGTTTCTTTAGTTTTAATCTACGGGTCATAACCAATAGATTGTGGTCAGAGTACACATCTGCCCCTGGAAATGTCTTACAATTTAAAACCTGGTTCCTAAATCTCTGTCTTACCATTATATAATCTATCTGATACCTTTTAGTATCTCCAGGGTTCTTCCATGTATACAACCTTCTTTAATGATTCTTAAACCAAGTGTTAGCTATGATTAAGTTATACTCTGTGCAAAATTCTACAAGGCGGCTTCCTCTTTCATGTCTTAGCCCCAATCCATGTTCACCTACTATGTTTCCTTCTCTCCCTTTTCCTACTACCGAATGACTATAAAATTTTCATCACCCTTCACTATCTGAATAATTTCTTCTATTTCATCATACATTTCTTCAATTTCATCATCATCTGCAGAGCTAGTTGGCATATAAACTTGTACTACTGTAGTAGGTGTGGGCTTTGTATCTATCTTGGCCACAATAATGCGTTCACTATGCTGTTTGTAGTAGCTTACCCACATTCCTATTTTCCTATTCATTATTAAACATACTCCTGCATTACCCCTATTTTCCTATTCATTATTAAACCTACTCCTGCCATACCCCTATTTGACTTTGTGTTTATAACCCTGTAGGCACCTGACCAGAAGTCTTGTTCCTCCTGCCACCGAACTTCACTAATTCCCACTATATCGAACTTTAACCTATCCATTTCCCTTTTTAAATTTTCTAACCTACCTGCCCGATTAAGTGATCTGACATTGCACGCTCCAATCTGTGGAACGCCAGTTTCTTTCTCCTGATAATGACATCCTCTTGAGTAGTCCCCGCCCAGAGAACCGAATGGGGGACTATTTTACCTCCGGAATATTTTACGCAAGAGGACGCCATCATCATTTAATAATACAGTAAAGCTGCATGCCCTCGGGAAAAATTACGGCCATAGTTTCCTCTTGCTTTCAGCCATTCGCAGTACCAGCACAGCAAGGCCGTTTTGGTTATTGTTACAAGGCCAGACCAGTCAATCATCCAGACTGTTGCACTTGCAACTACTGAAAAGGCTGCTGCCCCCCTTCAAGAACCACACGTTTGTCTGGCCTCTCAAAAGATACCCCTCCATTGTGGTTGCACCTACAGTACAGCTACCTGTATTGCTGAGGCACACAAGACTCCACACCAATGACAAGGTCCATGGTTCATGGGGGGAGGAGACAGGTGGTAGGAATAGGCTTTCACCATTAGTGGACACCTCTTCATATGAAAGGTGTAGTGCTATCATAATCTGTGGTCCAGTACACAAGAAGAGACTGGCCACCTCCTTGGCACTGGTAAGCTCCTTAGATTGTAGGGCATGCCTCAGTTGCACACACAATATAAGTGGTGGAAATGTCTGCATTTAAATGAAGGTCGTCTCAGGTGCAACCACAGTAGCCACATTACTGACGTCTGTGCTACGGAGTGTAATGTTAACAATGTTGCCTAGTTGTCAATTAACAAATTTTCCATGCCTCACTCACAAATCTGGTAAACAGCTCACAATCTTGTCCATTTTGAGATACTCGGTTGTGTTTAAGCTTGATGTTGGTGCTGTGGCCTTGTCGGTAAATGTGCCATACGTATCATGAGCTGTGTAGAATTTAACAAGAAAAGTATCTCCTATAGTTGCCAAAGAGTTCCATTAAGAGGTCAACTGGTTGTGGCAGCAGAATATGAGAATCTGGAGCACCAAGTAACATTCCTGGTCGTCAATTCCTCTTTGGCAACAAATAATTGTGGATTTGACGCTTTCACAGCATTTTGATTTCAAGGTTGTTGATAATGTTAATGTAATGTCACCAGTTATTTCTTTTCATGACAATGAATCACTTTCACAGTTCTGTAAACAGCTGAGCAAACGCTGGGTAAAGCAAGGGATTTTCTGGCCCACATTCAGCTTAAGTGGCCTGGGAACACACAGTTTTCCTATGCTTGCACTTTACCATTTGCTATGAAAGTTGTAGTTGACACTGAATTAGCCAAATTAAAGGAATTAAGGGTTATTTTGATTGCAGCATTGAGTGAGTGGGCAACACCATTAATGTTGGTTAAAAAATCCAATGCAGGAATGGGTTATATGGCTGTTTTATAGCCACAATTAAAACTCAGAGGTGGAAATTCATCCAATACCTGTCACTAAGGAGATACTGGTGGTGGCTGGTGGACATTAGAAAAATAATGTTGATTTGAGAGACCCATATCTGCAGTTGCTCATTATTAATATAAGTTTAGCAGATTGCTTTTTGCTGTTCCTACTGTTCGAGAATTTCATCAAGCAGAGAGTTCGCCATACCCTGAATTGTGCATCTTATCTGGATGATTTAATTTTCAGAGGTGCCACCAGCAGTTTCAGAACTTACAGGGGGTGTTTCAAGCGTGGAGGACAGTGGTGTGCATTGTAGGTGGGGAAATTGTACATTTTTGCACCCAGTGTCAAGTATTAAGCCCATGCCTCAAGTAATGACTACTTTTTAGCAATTGATTAACAGCCCATACATCAGAACGTGAAGGAGCTGTTGTTGTTCCTTACCAAGGGGAACTAGTATAACAAATCCAAACAAAATGCAGTTGTCGTCTCTCAGCCTCTGTCAGCTCCACAAGAAAGATGCAAAGTTATTTTGGTCAGACACTTTTCAGAATGCCTTTTTGTGGTTGAAACATAGTTTATGTTCCTTGCGTTAGTACCTTTAATCCCAGAAAACCTTAATACTGGCTGCTGATGCATCACAGCAGATAAGTATCTTTGGACCTAAAGCCCTTCCCCCTACCTAAAAGAATTAATCCCTGATAGAGGTGGTGTTAAAGAGCTTTGTTTCTCTGTATGGCTCCAGATTGCAGTTGGTCATGTATCGTAAACAGGTAGTACCATTGAGCAATATTTCTCAACAATTATTATGATTATATCCAATTCTGGCCCAACACCTGTCATGCTAATGCCAATACATTGTCCCAGTTGCCTGTGGGTCCTGATATGGAGTTTGATAGGGAAAAAACAATTTGTTTTATCACTTACAATATTATAAAAACACTGAAAGGTCAGTTGTGATTACCTGCTCACCTTTCCACAGATGGCCATCCCGTTTTTGGCCTTATTTCAGTATGAAAGAGTGGATCAGTCTGTCATTCAATCTTGTCGCTTCAATTGGACAATGAATGCAATGTTGTAGTTACACCTTCACCTTGTCCACACATCCTCTGGTTGCTGCATCCATCTCACCAGGGCACATCTCGCATGAAAGCATTAAGTTGATGGCATATATATTGACCTGAGATAATCTGCTACGTTGATTGTCAGGTGAGGTTGTGTCGTGCCTATTCACGGAACTGAGCGACCACTCCCCAGAAGTTTTCATCTTGCCCTCAACTGGCTAAGACAGGGAGGTAGAGGACATTCAGATTTTTCCAATCCCTTTCCTGGGGAAATGTGGTTGATACTAGTGGACCTCTGGTTCCGCTTCCCCTACTTGCACGGATGTCAACAGCAACAGTGAGATCCACCAGCAGTGAGAGGGTGCACCAGCCATCCTGTTCTCTCACAACTGCCAGGTCACAGCTTCAGGGTTTGATACATTCTGTCACAGCAGTGGTATGTAGCACCTGATCACCACCATTGAACTGTAGGTGGAGTGGAAGGTCAGGATATTTAAGACGTAAGTGTGGAAGGTGCTGCAAATGATGCTGGTAAATGATGATCTTCCACAGTTGTTAGCCATATACTGTGTTATCCTGGTGAATGGCTATAGTCAGAAGGAATTTGCTGTGGGGACTGGGTGTTGGAAACAGAGACTGACACTTTCCCATTTTTATTAAAACTAAATACTCATCATAAAATCATTAATCATTATCTCTTTCTTTGGTTACACTTTCTGTGGATTATATGTCCCAGTGGACATTTAGCATAATTGCTTTTTAAAATTTAATGTGCTTGAAGTTATTTAATCAAAAAACTGTAAAAGTGTAATGACCATTTACACAATTAAAATGTTCTTGAAACTGCTTGAACAGGAAAACTGTAAAACAATGATTATTTACACAACTCAGTATAACAAGCAAAATTTTCTATTAATCATGGAATAGTGATTAAGGAATTTTTCTCATAAATTTGTGACCACACCTTGCACACTAGGCAATGTAAGCATCTCACATACTGTTAAAAATAAGGTAGACTTCAAAAACACTTAATTACGATCACTTGAAAAGGCTTAGTAAATTTCTTTTGATCACCTCTCATTTGACAACCCATGTGCCATAGTTGCCTCAGCCACTACACAGACAGCTACTGTGCAGCATACAGTGGCAAATGGCAATGAACTAGTACTAGTGGCAATATTGACTGGAGGTCCACAAATGTTAAATTTTATTAGATAATCTGAAAACAAGCTTACCAAGTTGTGAGATAATTAGTCACATCACTAACAGTTTAGACTCCTAAACATAATTTTTCTACAATGACTCAGTGATCACACATTATCGTTTTGCCAGAGAGAAAGCTTTTGACAATGTTGACTGGAATACTCTCTTTCAAATTCTAAAGGTGGCAGGGGTAAAATACAGGGAGCGAAAGGCTATTTACAATTTGTACAGAAACCAGATGGCAGTTATGAGTCGAGGGGTATGAAAGGGAAGTATTGGTTGGGAAGGGAGTGAGACAGGGTTGTAGCCTCTCCGTGATGCTATTCATTCTGTATATTGAGCAAGCAGTGAAGGGAACAAAAGAAAAATTCGGAGTAGGTATTAAAATCCAAGGAGAAGAAATAAAAATTTTGAGGTTCACCGATGATGATGTAATTCTGTCAGGGACAGCAAAGGACTTGGAAGAGCGGTTGAACGGAATGGACAGTGGTTTGAAAGGAGGATATAAGATGAACATCAACAAAAGCAAAATGAGGATAATGGAATGTAGTGGAATTAAATCGGGTGATGCTGAGCAAATTAGGTTAGGAAATTAGGTTAGGAAATGAGGTTAGGAAATGAGACACGTGAAGTAGTAAAGGAATTTTGCTATTTGGGGGGCAAGATAACTGATGATGGTCAAAGTAGAGAGGATATAATATGTAGACTGGCAATGGCAAGGAAAGTGTTTCTGAAGAAGAGAAATTTGTTAACATCGAGTGTCAGGAAGTCATTTCTGAAAGTATTTGTATGGAGTGTAGCCATGTATGGAAGTGAAACATGGACGGTAAATAGTTTGGACAAGAAGAGAATAGTAGCTTTCGAAATGTGGTGCTACAGAAGAATACTGAAGATTAGATGGGTAGATCACATAACTAATGAGGAAGTATTGAATAGGATTGCGGAGAAGAGAAGTTTGTGGCACAACTTGACCAGAAGGAGGGATCGGTTGGTAGGACATGTTCTGTGGCATCAAGCGATCACCAATTTATTATTGGAGGGCAGCGTAGAGGGTAAAAATCGTAGAGGGGACCAAGAGATGAGTACACTAAGCAGATTCAGAAGGATGTAGATTGCAGTAGGTACTGGGAGATGAAGAAGCTTGCACAGGATAGAGTAGCATGGAGAGCTTCATCAAACCAGTTTCAGGACTGAAGACCACAACAACAACAACAACAACAATAATATTTATCATTAGAACTTTACATCTGACACACAGTTACCTCAAACATCATGTGCTAATAACATGTATAAAACAACCAACTTTTTTGTGTGGATACTGCTACAGCATATTTAAATATCAAACTGTACATACATCTGTATTTGATTGTTTGTCACTGTAATGTGAACCTGTAAAATCACTGTGCTTATATCACACAGGAACACCTCATTCCACATGCATCTGCTCAGATCTTGCATTCACAAACATATAATGAGAATGGTTATGGTGAAGTGAGAAACAGCTTGATGTAACATAAGAATTACACATGTTCCTAAAAAGAGTAAATTTTGTTATGGAATCACAACTGTTAGCAGCAAAATGATGACAGAATACTGATTTGTCACCACGTATACATGTAGGCTGCAAAACTAGAAATGTAGACAAATGTCATACAGCAGTAATATAGGTGTAGAACACACAGTTAGAGGTAAAGCCTTTATCCTCTGCTGTCCATATGTCACCCAGCAGTCTGTGGACAATTTGCATACAGTCCATACTGAGCTCGCCCAGGAGAACCTGCTGTCTCCTTGTGCCAACTTACACAGACTTCCAATCTGCAAATATAGCTCCAGTTTCTGGCACAGTATAGCACCACCCCCAAATGTCAAAGATGCTTGCTATCACAAATTTGCCACTCTGTCGCACACTGTTTGGCAATAATGGGTGTAAAAGACACGGGAAGCTATTACAACAGTGACACCAGCTTTGCCAACTGCCACCTAAGGAGCTAACTCCAGGGCTTACAACTTGTACAGAGAATGTCGGTATTTTGTCTCAGTGTATAAGACTATGGGACCCATGACCCTACACCACAATTATTACTTAATGTTGCAGCAGCATTCATCGTACACAGTGCAGTAATAGCAACTGACGGCAGTTGCTTCGCTACCTCTGTAGCCACATGAGCAACCCACTGAACAAGGCAAATAAGAGTTGTCACATTTCAAGCTGTATTTTGGGGCAGCAACTACATCTGAGAATACCGACATCCAGATAGAAATGCTGGCTGGGCTTCTGGCACATCTCCCCCTCCCCCCCACCCCCCACCCACAACCCTCACCCACCAACTGCTTAAGACAGAGGTATGGGCATCATTGGCCTTATAGCTCCATTAAAGGGGGAGGAGTTGGCCATCCACATCTGTAGATCATGCCATGGCAATGAAGACCATGGAAACAGTGATGCTGGCATACAATGAACTGATTATGGTGGCTCCCGACAGGGTACACCCCGTCTGTGTGTATAGCAAAAAGTATCTGCTATCTGAGGAAGAAGGTACGGTGACCACTGACATTCAGTAATTTTGCATTCATTAGCTTAGAAACCAGACTGACTGATACTTTGCCACACATGAATGGTTGCTTCCATAGGGGAATATCTCTCTTAGTTTGCACTCTTGACGAGTTAGGTGTACTTCTGGTGTTTATGGACTGTGCAAAGTTTTAGTTGGTAACTTTTCCTTTAGGAGTGGTCAGTTTCCTGACTGATTAAAGTACTCGGTAGTGAAGCCACTTTATAAAAAGGGAGACAGGGATAATGTTGACAATTTTGGACCTATTTCTATGCCATTGGTGTTTGCAAAAGTTATCGAGAAGTTTGTATATACAAGGTTACTGGAGCATTTAAATTCACATAATTTGCTGTCGAATGTACAGTTTGGTTTTAGAAATGTTTTAACAACTGAAAATGCTATATTCTCTTTCCTCTGTGAGGTTTTGGATGGATTAAATAAAAGGTTTCGAATGCTAGGTGTTTTCTTTGATTTGACAAAGACTTTTGACTGTGTTGACCACAAAATATTACTGCAGAAGTTGGACCATTATGGAGTAAGGGGAGTAGCTTACAATTGGTTCACGGCTTACTTTAAGAACAGAAAGCAGAAGGTAATTCTCCACAATATTGAGTGGTAGTGATGTTCAGTCCGAATGGGGCACTGTTAAGTGGGGCGTTCCCCAAGGGTCAGTGCTGGGGCCACTGCTGTATCTTATTTATATAAATGATATGCCTTCTAGTATTACAGGTGGTTCAAAAATATTTCTGTTTGCTGATGACACCAGCTTGGTAGTGAAGGATGTTGTGTGTAATATTGAAACAGTATCAAGTAATATGGTTCATGAAATAAGTTTGTGGCTTGTGGAAAATAATTTGATGCTAAATCACAGTAAGACTCAATTTTTACAGTTTCTAACTCACAATTTAACAAGAACCAATATTTTGATCAGACAGAATGGGCATATTATAAGTGAGACGGAACAGTTAAAGTTCCTAGCCATTCAGATAGATAGTAAGCTGTCGTAGAAAGCCCATGTTCAGGATCTTGTACAGAAACTAAATGCTGCTTTATTTACCATTAGAACAGTATCTGAAATAAGTGACAGTTCAACACCAAAAATGATCTTAAATCCAGCCGTTAAGGAATCTGAAAACATTAGTCCTGTGAAATGGTGTATGCTCATCATCATCATCATCATCATCATCATCATCATCATCATCATCATCCTGAAAGCTATGGATCAAGCCAGTCTGCTAAGTGCAATATTTATTCACTTCTGAAGGCATTTGACTTGGTGCCATACCAATGCCTACTAACAAACGTACAGCTGTATATGGTACTGATTGAATCTTGTGACTCAGTTGGAGGTTTTTCAATAAGGAGGATGCAGCATGTTACTTCAAATAGTGTGTAATCAATAGATAAGCTCCCAGGGGGCTCACCACACTTTGGTGAGTTTTTGCTTGGCTGTCATTAGGCCCTAGCCTTTGCAGCACCTCTTTCCTTCATGCTGCATGTCTATGTTTCTGTTATTCTCTTTCCCCTCCTTTGGGCAACATGCCTCAGCTATTTTTGGGATTGTTTTCTGAAGTGTTGGTAGTCCGACATCAGAACAGTCCTCCATCTAGAATGAGATTTTCACCCTGCAGTGGAGTGTGTGCTTTTATGAAACTTCCTGGCAGATTAAAGCTGTGTGCCAGACTGAGACTCAAGTCGAGCCTCAGTCCAGTACACAGTATTAATCTGCCAGGAAGTTTCAGTCCTCCATCAGTTTTTTCCTCCGTTCTATGTTCACTGTATTTTCCCCTCCCTCCACTTGTGCGTTCAAGGTATCTCTTTCTCTCTTCTTCCTCCCTGAATGCTTATGAAGGCCAGTCCATGTACATGGCATGTATCAGGTGACTGGGTTATGTGTAATTCCCTGCCCCGGGTCAACAGGTAGGGTTTGCACATACCCCTGGTATAGGCCAGACCCCAGGAGGGGTGATTGCAAGAGCTCTTACCATCCCAATTGCTAATTGGTCCCTCTGTCAGGAGATACAGATGCATGACCTGAGGTGGAAACAGTTACCTAAGGTGGCTGAGGCGCCGTGAGAGACCTCCAGAAGGTGTGCACTGTGTAGGGGACGCTAAGAATCAAGGCAGATTTTTTTTTTTTCAGTGGGCCAATCTTCTCCTTCTCAGTCTACATCTAGTACATGTAAATGTATCCAATGTGTTTCCCATTTGCAGCTCTGTTCCTTGTGTCATGTACTGAATCTCAATCTTCAGCTACAGTTAATCCATTCATTACTCTGAAAGTCCTGCTCTCATGCACTTTGCCTTTGGAGACAGTTTTTGATTTTTGAGCCCAACGACTGCTTACAACCTCACTCTCCCACAGCCATCCTATTTATGTCAAGGATCATTGTGCAAAGAATTCTACATACAATGTTATTTACAACTGGCTGCTTGATAATCTGGTGGGGGAGGTGGAATCCAACATTATCTCTCTGCTCAGAGCACCACTACAGGCCATTGGGTAATGAAAGAGGTCAAAGCAAATTTGCTGCCTACATGCTCTCTCTTTCTCACATTTGCTGAATTATTGTTTCTATCAAAGATTAAATTGGGTTACAAAGTTATCACAGTTTGACTGTACATTCTGAAACCACTGCATCTTAACCAAACTTGCATGTGCTCTTGAAACACAGAAAAATGTGTTACTTGTGGTAGAGATGCTCAGAAGGTTATTTTCCTGCCTCTTCCTCCCAGCTGTATCAATTGTAATGATGACCAAGCCACCTCATCTCACAAGTGTCCCATGTATCTCAATGAAAGGGCCACCCAGGAGACGCAAGAGAAGGAAAATGTACCTGACCGTGTTTCAGGTAAGTTGTTGGCTACTCATACGCCCTGCATTTTACCATCTGGCACTTACAGGACTGCTCTTGCTAGGAGTCACTCCACAGAGAACATGTCCGTACAGACTTGCAACCTGTAATTCACTATTGCTGTTGTGAAATTGCCCAGTATCGTGGTAGTGTCCCCATCTCCTTCACCCACAGCTCTTACACAAATTCGAGCTATTATTTACCATGCAGTATCCATTTACTGACTCCAACCCCCATCTACGTGTAATCCCAATTAACAGCTTCCCAAGGCTGATTAGAGGCTTTACTCCCTCCTGACTATGTTCTGTGAAATCATCACCCCAGTCATGATGACCAGATAGAGTTTCTTATGAACATTATCTTCACTGATGCAGAATGTTGCATGCCTCACAGTTCTTTACCACACTGTGTCCTTGTCCACCAGTGGACTGAGGCATGCTGTGATGCAATTCACATGCAGAGAAGCGCTCTCCCCTTTATTACCCATTATCCTATGATGGCAAAATGTATTCATTATAAACTGTTCATGTGCAGTGTCATTGCTTTCTTTGGGGTTGCAAGAAAGGTAAATGGATTTCTTGCACTAATTCTTTTAATAGTTTCACTCCCTCTTCTATCATGGGGGGCAACCTGCATTGACTGTCTGTGATGGTGGTCTATTGGGAGATGACCAGCCTGACCATAGCAGATGACGTCATTGTGGACACTATACCTATCTCCAACAGCGTGGGCCAGTATTTTGTGGAGATTGAGAGCTGTAATCACCGTCAACACAACTTCCTCCTTTGGAAATGAATGGAAGTAGCTCGCTGATATTCTTCCCCTCTCAGAATCGTGAATGCTACAATGCCACCATTTCATGCTCTCATCTTATCCCAATCCTCCACCCCAGGGCCAGATGCTGTTCACATTCAGATGTTGCAGCACCTTTCTCTTGTGGGCAATCACTTTCTCCTTCATAGTTACACGCCCTTTTTGGCAGATGACGTGTTTTCCCAATACTGGCAGAGCCACTGTCATATCCATGCCCAGTAAGGATAAACACCTTTCTTCTAGCTACCACTCCGTTACCCTCACTAGCCCTGTTCGCAGGATGATTGGATGTATGATTCGTGGTCAGCTGGCATGGTGCCTGGAGTCTTGCAATATACTAACCACTGCACAGTGTGGATTTCGTGCATGCTGCTCTGCAGCTGACCATCTCATAACATTGTTACCACATGTCATTAATAGCTTCCTGCAGAAATAAGACTGTGGTCAGGCTTTTTGATTTGGAGAAAGCCTATGACACGTGCTGGAGGACTTGTACCCTCTGTACCCAATACACATGGGGCTTCCCATGATTCGTGCCCCATATTGTGTAGAATTTTTTAAGACCGAATTTCCAAGATATGTGTTGGTTCACCATTGTTGGATACATTTATCCAGGAGAACAGGGTGCCTTGCGTAAGTGCCATTAATACTACTGTGGCCTGTTTCCCTTCAGGCATTAACCCAACTGTGGCCTGCTCCCCCATGCATCAGGCTTTGCTATCGTCATTAACCCTATTAGAGCATACCCCCCACCCCCCTCAAGCATTTGCCCTACTACACTCTGATTCCCTCAGGCATCTTTGCTGTCACCCCTGCGGGTCCAGGCATTAGAATAGGCCCGAGGTATTCCTGTCTGTCGTATGTGGTGACTAAAAGCAGTTTCATATAGTTCGGACTTTGTGATGGTCCCCCTGTAGGGTTTGACCTCTATTGTTCTACACTTTCATGAAGAGCGAGCCAATAGGGTAAGGGCACCTTACAAGGTGCATCGTGTCCATCATGCATTGTGATCTTTAGCCCACTTACTCATCGTCACATTGCAGTCCTGCCCATTCTCCATCTCTTGGGTGAAGACAGATTCATGGGTGTGTGTTCCACCATGCTCTATACAGTGTTGATTTCTGCATCGATGATGACCATGGGCTTCTTTGAACCTGATAACCAGCATGGAAGCCAGTCAATTGTGGTGGGGCCCCCATGTACCCTGTTGGTTGTAGCCTCCTGACCACACAGGGATTTCTCTGCTGATGCCTGCACCGTTAACTCCCCACGTATGCCAAGGGGTAGATGCCCATCCCCCTGGGGCATCGGGACACCCAGCAATGGCTATCCTACCAGGTGGCTTTTGCTGCGGATGAGTGGTGCCCATGGGGAGGGCCCCTGGTCGGAGTGGGTGGCCTCAGGGCAGATGACATGCGATGAAGCATAGTCCATCATCTCTTGCTGGTGGTGAAACACCAGCAGTCTCTAAGTGATCACGAGCTCAATTCAATCCACAGAACTATGATCCCAAATCATTCCTCTCACTGGCCACACCATTGGAGGAACATCAGGCTAAAGATGGCAGTGGATCTTATTTGCCCCAGTACCTTGTATGTTCGACAGCTGATAGGGAATCTTTCATGACAATGAAGCCTCAAATTTTAGTTGAGCATTTAGAGGACAACTTCAGAGATGTGGAGGGTTTGTCCAAAATGAGATTTGGGTCAGTCTTGATTAAAACGTCATCCTCTGACCAGGCACAGGAGTTTCGCACTTGCGACAGGCTGGGAGATGTTTCTGTAACCCTCGCGCCTCATAAGAGCTTAAATATGGTCAGGGTATCGTATTACACAGAGACCTTCTTTTGCAGTCAAACAATGAACTGCATGTCAATTTAGAGCGGTGAAGTGTACATTTCATCCAGTGTGGCCACCAGGGTCAGAAGGATAATCAGGTTGCCAGTGGTGCCTTCACCTTGGCCTTTGAGGGTGATAGGTTGCCTGAAAATGTCAAGGTGATGGTCTACCAGTGTGATGTAAAGCCCTGTATCCCTCCTCTGATGCTGTGCTGTAAGTGCTGGAAGTTTAGCCACATGTCTTCCTGCTGTACTTCCAGTGTCACATGCCGAGATTGCGGACACCCATCACATCCCAATACTCCATGTCCCCCGCCTCCCATCTGTGTCAGCTGTGGAGAGCACCATTCGCCTTGCTCCCCTGACTGTAGGATTCTCCAGAAAGAAAGGAAAATCATAAAGTTCAAGACTCTGGACAGATTGACGTAAATTAAGGCTAAGAGAAAATTTGAATGCCTGCATCCTGTGTGTGTGACATGATCTTACGCCGCTGCTACAACAGTTCTGGCACCATCAGCTCCATCAACCCATATCACCTCTCAGAGCCGGAAGACTACACCTGCACCCTTGATGGTGGGGGGCATTTCCCTCCCTGTTACTCCTGCAGAAACTACTTCAGCACCAAGACCCCACGCCCACCCATCGGCTACTTTAGCTTGGAAGGGGTCCTTTGGGTCACTCCATTCCCAGATTTCTTTTAGTGGGAAAGACAACACTTGCAAGTGGCTGAAGATCCCAAAAGCAGCTGGTAGTACAGCCTCACGCTCATCCTCAGTCCTGGACACTGAGCCAGTGAAGTCCTCCCAGCTTGCGAAACCCAAGGAGCAGCAAGAGAAATCCAAAAAGAAAATGCCTAAGACCAAGGAAATTGCGGTGGCACCAACACCTCTGCTACCTATAAGCTCTGCGACTAAGGATGGGGTGGAGATTTTGGCGTCCGCTGGGGACCTAGGTATTGTCAGAACCTCAGACACAATGGATATAGACTGCTCAGGCAATAAATTGGTGGCAGCAGGTGCCTCATTCGTAAACTGCCTCATTGAATGCTCCATGCCTCCCAGGCTCACGATGTCATCCTCCAGTGGAATTGCGGCGGTTTTTTCCACCACCTGGCTGAGCTACGGCAACTGTTAAACTTTACACCTAGTATCTGCATTGCCCCACAGGAAACCTGGTTCCCAGCAATGCGGATCCCTGCCCTGTGTGGCTGTAAGGGATATTACAGGAGCCGTAGTGACTATAAAAGAGTGCCTGGTGGAGTTTGCATTTATGTCCTAAACTCGGTGTGTAGTGAACGTGTGCTTCAAACCCCCTCTTTAAGCTGTGGGTGTCAGAATAATGACGACACAGGAAATAACTTTCTGGAGTGAATATCTTCCTCAAGTTGGTGCAGTACGCCTGAATACTTTAGCCGCAATGATTAACTCCCCAAACCTTTCCTACTTCTGGGAGATTTTAATGCCCATAACCCCTTGTGGGGCGCTACCATCCTTACTAGCCAAAGCAGAGATGTTGAAACTTTACTGTCCCAATTCGATCTGCCTCTTTAAATACTGTTGCTGCTTCATGGTAGTACTTGGCCATTGATTTATGAATTTGCAGCCCAGGACTTCTCCCATCTATCCTACGGAGAGCACATGACGACCTGTGTGGTAGTGACCACTTCCCCCATCTTCCTGTCACTGCCCCAGTGTCAGGCACATGGACACCTGCCCAGATGGGCTTTGAACAAGTCAGAATGGGGAACTTTCACCTCTGCTGTCACTGTTGAATCACCCATACACGCTAACATTGATGAGATGGTTGAGCAAGTGACCATCACAATTGTTTCTGCAACAGAAAATACAGTTCCTCGCTCTGCAGGGTGTCTGAGGCAGAAGTCAGTCCCTTGGTGATCGCCAGAAGTTGCTGAAGCAATTTTGGTGTATTGGTGTGTATGTGTTCACTAGCTTATGAAACAGAAGGAGAAGTATTGGGAGAGATACATCTTGACCATTGGGTGCCACACGGCGCGTTCCCAAGTATGGGCAGAGATCTAACGTCTTTTCAGGTACCAGGCCACAACAGCTGTTACCATAAATGGCGAATTTTGTACTGACACAAACACGATTGCCGAGCCTTGTGCCGAGTCCTTTGCCAGAGAACTATCCGTCCACGTTCACACGGAAGCTGGAAGGGAACATCCTCTCATTCACTACACGCTGCATTGAATCCTAAAACACCCCATTTACAGAGTGGGAGCTCCTCAGTGCCCTTGCACATTGCCATGACACAGCTTCTGGGCCTCATCGCATCCACAGCCAGATATTTAAACATCTCTCATCTGACTACAAACAACATCTTCTTGTCATCTTCAACGGCTCTGGAGTGATGGCGTCTTTCCATGGCACTGCTGGGAGAGCACCATCATTCCGGTGCTCAAACTCGGTAAAAACCCTCTTGATGTGGATAGCTATTGGCCCATCAGCCTCACCAACGATCTTTATAAGCTGCTGGAATGTATGGTATGTTGGCGGTTGGGTGGGGTCCTGGAGTCTCGTGGCTTCCTGGCTCCATGTCAGGGCAGCTTCTGCCAGGGTTGCTCTACCACTGACAACTTTTGTCCATTGATTCTGCCATCCAAACAGCCTTTTCCAGATGCCAACATCTGATTGCTGTCTTTTTTGACTTAAATAAAGCATACAACATGACTTTCCAACGTCATATTCTATCCACGTATTAATAGTGGGGTCTCCGGGGACCACTCCCAATTTTCATCCAAAATTTCCTACTGCTCTGTACTTTCCATGTCCAAGTTGGTGACTCCCATAGTTCCATCCATATCCAGGAGAACAGAGTTCCACAGGGCTCTGTATTGAGTGTCCCTCAATTGTTAGTACCCATGAACGGTCTAGAAGCGGCTGTTGCACACTCCGTCTCAACTTCTCTGTATCCAGATGACTTGTGCATTTCGTATTGCTGCTCCAGTACTGTTGTTGCTGAGCGGCGCCTCCAGGGATCCATTCACAAGGTGTAGTCATGGGCTCTAGTTTTCAGCTGCAAAGTCGTGTGTCGTGCCCTTCTGTCGACATCGTACCGTTCATCCGGAACACACACTTTTCTTAATGGTGATCCACTCACTGTAGTGGAGACATATCACTTCATAGGACTGGTTTTTGACACTAGCTGTACTTGGCTCCCTCATCTTTTTCAGCTTAAGCAGAAGTGCTGGCAAAACCTCAATGCCATCCATTGCCTGAGCAACACCAATTGGGGTGCAGATCACTGTACGCCCTTGCAGCTCTATAGAACCCTTGTCCAATCCCAAATTGACTATTGGAGTGTGGTTTATGGTTCGGCAGTGCTTTCAGCTTCGCATTTACTTGACCCTGTGCACCACTACGGAGTTTGATTAGCGACAGGAGCTTTTAGGACGTGTCCGGTGACCAGCGTACTGGTGGAGGCTGGTGTCCCGCCACTGCAGATCAGACACGTGCAACTGCTCGCCAGTTATGCAGCACACAATCATAGTTCCCCTGGGCATCCTAATTACCGTCTTGTTTTCCTGCCCATTGCAGTCCATCTCCGTCATTGGTGCCCCCGATCGGGGCTAGTGATTGCAGTTCGCGTGCAATCCCTTCTCTCAGAGCTGGAGCCCTTCCCATTTACCACCTCTACTTGCGGTCCATTCATGTATGCCTCCATGGTGTACACCTTGTCCGCAGCTTTGTGTGGACCTTTTGCATGGTGCTGAGGACTCCGTTATACAGCCCCCCTCCCACCCCCCCACTCACCGCTGTCACTTCCCACTTCCTCTCTTTTCTTTAGCATATGTTCATGGAGGACATATTGAACGGCAGTCCTTGCCAGTTGCCTGCAGTGTTTTCACTGCAGAGCTGATGGCCATATCTCGTGCACTTGAGTACATCCGCTCATGCCCTGTAGAGTCATTTCTCCTGTGAACTGCCTCATTGAGCAACTTACACGCTATCGACCAGTACTACACCTGCCACGCTCTTCTTGTAGCGTCCATTGAGGAGCCCATCTATACCCTGGAACAGTCCCGCTGTTCTGTGATGTTTGTGTGGACCAAAGGACATGTTGGAATCCTGAGCACTGAACTTGCTGACAGGCTGGCCAAACAGGCAGCACAGAAACTGCTTCTGGAGATAGGCATCTCGAAAGCTTAAATGCGTTCTGTGTTACACCACAGGGTTTTTCGGCTTTGGGAGACAGAATGGTGTAACAGCGTGCACAACAAACTGCATGTCATTGAAGAGACTATGAATGTATTGAAGTCTTGCATGCTGGCCTCTCGCAGGGAATCAGTTGTCCTCTGCTGGCTCATCATTGGCCATACGTGGCTAATGCATGGTTACCTACCCTGTCTCAAGAACCCACCTGAGTGTCGCTGTTGGTCGCAAAAGGCAGTCGTCCACCTCTTGCTGGACTGCCCACTTTTAGCCACTCTGCGGCAGGCTTTTAACTTTCCCAGTACCCTGCGTTTGGTGTTGGGTGACAATGCCTTTACAGCAGCTGCAGTTTGTTTTATTCATGAGAGTGGGTTTATAATTCCATGTATTTTTTAGAGCATGCCCTTTGTCACTCTGTGTCCTCCACCCTAGTGCTTTTAGAGTGGAGGTATTAATGTATTGCAGAGTAGCTGGCTTTCCCTTTTTATTCTTGTGCTTGGTCAGCCACTGTAATCTGCTTTCATGTTTTACTGTCTTTTGTTTCTAGCATCTTTTTGTGTTTTTTGTCCTCTTTTGTTTATTTTAGTGTTCGTTGCCTCCCCTTCACTCTTTTGGCTTTTCCTCTCTCTCCGTTTTGTGTAATATGTTTTGTCCATTTTATTGTCACTCTTGTGGCATTATTTTATTAGGACCAAGGAACTGATGACCTTCTAGTTTGGTCCCTTCTCCCACCTCCAAACCAACCAACAATCTTTGCTGTCTCCATTAACCCTACTATGGTATGTTTTCTCGCAGGCGTTTCCAATTTCCTTTTTGGTCAATGACTTAGTGATGTTATGCAGTTCTCCATGGACTTGTATCCTTGACTTGTATCCTTGACTGGCAGCCTTGGTGATGTCTTTATCCTCTTTATTTGTGTGGTATCAAGAATGGCTTTTGATTTTACATTGAAAAAACAGTTTGTATGAATTTCTAGTGTCACAATGGGTTTCTTGCACCATCGTTACACCTTAGACCTGTTACTCTTCGGTTCTCTGAATCTACAAAATTCCTGGCACTTACCCTTGTTAGGAATCTTTCCTGGTTCTTCCACACATCTTACTTAGCCGCACACTGTATCCAGCCCATCAGTGTCCTGTGTGTCTTAAGCAGTATTTCCTGGGGTGCGGCTCAGATCACCCTGCTCCATTTATACCAATGCCTTGTCTGTCTGAAGCCAGACTATGGGTGTTTCATTCATTCATGGTCATAACACAGGCCAACATTGTGGAATATGTTGGGCCATTGGCAACCTTTCCACTAGCCTGGTTGAGAGCTTCTATGCAGAAGCTGCCTAACTGCAACTGTCCTATGGGAATGATCGTCTCCTCGGTGGATATGATTGCTATTTGTTGTGTTGTGCCCAGCCGCCCATTTTGTGCCCTTTATTTTCATGCCTCCTTCCACTGCCAGTATGGGCCACACCTTTCTTCTCTTACCTTCTGGAGTTCGCTTTTGGCTACTGCTCCCACAGCTCAGTTTCGCGCATCCTGCCATATTCCTGTTTGGTGTGAGCCCTTCACCAACTATGCTTCATGCAGCTGCCCATGTTTATCTTGGACTTCAAAGTATTTTGCTTGGGAAACAAATGGATTCGATCTATTGCTGTTAGTTCTTCAACCTTTGCTCATAATTTAGTGGTAGCATCTTCATTTAGACTGATCATTCACAGTCCATTATGTTGGGTGTTCCTTATCATTGGCACTGACCATTTTTGGTATGCTCTTCCTGCAAACTGCTAGATTTTTAAAGCAGAGATCTTTGTGCTCTATCAGACCGCCTAGTACATCTGACAACATATAATTTTTAATTGTCATATGCTACAATTCTCTCATAAGCCTTCAGATCCTCATTGTGCTGTAAGAGTCAAAGGAAGCTTATACTTGTTGTTCTTGTGGGAGGCACTATGATTTTCTTGTGGGAGCCACTATGATTTTCTTGTGGGTTCCTCATCACATTGGTCTGATGAGAAACAAGGCTGCAGTCCTACCTCAACCTGCTAGCTCTCCCATTGCTTCAGATGATCTCCATGTTGCAGTCTGTTGGTATATGGTGTCACTTAGCCTTTACCACTGGTTTTCTCTTTACAGGAACAAGCTCCAGGGACATAACCTCTCCCAACAGTTTGGCTGGCCACCTCTTGGCCATCTCATTGCAAGATGATCACTTTAACTAGGTTGTTTATTGGTCACTGTCTCTATAGCCATCACCATATGTTAAGTAGTGATCCCCCACCACTTTGTGTTCTGTGTAATAATCACATGATGGTTTGCCATTTTCTGATCCAGTGTCGTTTTCTGAACTGCTTATGTTTCAGTGTACATTTGTCACCTGAGTTGTTGGTCATTTTAGTATACAACATGGGTGCTGTTTTATAAATCATAGCATTTTTTTCAAAGGACATTTAATATTTGGTTAGGGATCTCTGCTGTCACTACTACATATTTTATGGATGTTTCTTCAAGAGGAAGTCCTTGATTTTAGCTCTTTCCTTCTGTTGATTGGGCTCAACATATAGTTGCTGTTAACATATTTCACATATTGGTGTTCTAAGGTTATGAGATGGGCGCTTATGACCTCAGTTGGTTTTGTGCGGTAACGCAAAAAAAGGTAGGTACGGAAGTAAGTTCTAGCTTTCAGCAAGGAAAGTGTGTAATGATCCTCATTACATAGTATGGTGATGACCAGACAATCAATATTGTCAGTCTTTTCACAGATGACAGTTACCTGTTATGAAGTACGACATGAACACATCACGTGTTGATAAGAATTTGAAATGATGCAATGATTGGCAAATTGCTTCAAATATGGTATAGTGTAATGTTATGAAATTTTTGTAAATTTGCTTATTTGTGATTATAGAAGTTAAACAGAACAAATTTATTTCAGGAAGAAGAAATAACACTGGTAGACTGGTTCCCTGTATTGGAGGCAGGCAACCTCCACTTCGAAGGACTCAGGTATAGCTGAAGCAATGTTACACCTAATTATGACCATTCTTCATTTATCATTTTTTTAAATTAACTTTTCTTGTTGGATACAGATGTGTATTTACAAACTCTTGCTGTTTTTCTTCTTCCCATTTTGCTTATTAGTTGCACTGTTATGGAAGTTGACAAGAAACTGTGACGTTGTGCAGACCAAAGTGCAATTGACTTGACCACAATCTTAATCACAGCCTTAAGCTCTCTTCAAAAGGAGCCTCATAGGATGCTAGGGTTGCATGATGAAGAGAGATTCCACTCATTAAAATAATAATTTGGGTATCAGAATGAAAATTTTGGAATAATTAGTTACAAATTTTTGGGATAAAAAGGAAAAGCAGTAAAAATATTTCTAATTTTCCTGGGCATTGAGACTTTTTGAAAACTTCTTTGCATCAAGGGGAAGATTCTGTTGATCTGGAATTCCACTGCACCTACTAATCTGTTTGGATTTAATTCAATAATAAAAATAGAAGTCTGATGTTACAGATTTGGTAATATTTAAGATTTTACCATAACTGGCACTACTCGACTTCAAAGGTGAACAATCATTGGTTCATCACTGAAACAGAACAAATGGACGTGATGGTGGCCATGCAAGTGCTGAAGTAGCCATTGGATCTCTTGCATGTGGAACTTTTCAAATCTACATTGATCATGTGCAATACCATTGCCTATTAATACTGTTGTGGCGTAACAAGCTAGCTACACCACACTGACAAGGAAGCCGAAAGGCACGCGTACACACACACCGACTGGTGTCAAGTCTGGAACAGGATACGTTATGACTGCTATAAAGAAAATACGTAGCTTTGGAATATACTTAACTTTTAATCACTCCTTGTGATACATCTCTCTTGACTATACAAATGAGACTCGTAAGATACATGCACTGATACAATTGGCGCCTTGCTAGGTTGTAGCCATGGACTTAGCTGAAGGCTATTCTAACTGTCTCTCGGCAATTGAGAGAAAAGCTTCGTACGTGTAGTCGCTAGCAATGTCGTCCGTACAACTGGGGCGAGTGCTAGTACGTCTCTCAAGACCTGCCATGTGGTGGCGCTCGGTCTGCGATCACACAGTGGCGACACGCGGGTCCGACATGTACTAATGGACCACGGCCGATTTAAGCTACCACCTAGCAAGTGTGGTGTCTAGCGGTGACACCACAAATACAGTGCGTAGATATGACACTATTTCCATTTTGGAGGCTAACCCAGTAGTCACTACATTACTGAAGAACATGTTTTTCTATCAGCAGCATTTTTTATCAACACGCACAAAGGTGCAGATGCTACCACACACAGATATATAAAGTATTAATTCAGTACAAGCACATGAGGTATGTATTTGTAAAATGATCACTTTTAAATTCTTATTTCTCTGAACATCTAGGTTAAAAAATGTGAAATCAGCTTGAAAAATCAATAATCAGGAAAAAAGAATAATCGACAATTACATGTTAGTTCTGGGTGGTGTTTCTGCAAAATAGGTTCAATTCACTGAACAGGTATAACAGGTATGCAATCCACCATTTGTCTCCATATCATAGCAAATATTGATGTAAAAATTTAACTGCATTAGAGACATTTGAACAGCATAGTTCCTAAATGAACTAGCACCTAGGTTTCTGTATTATATTTTGCTCACTCTTACAATTTTCACCCCTGTGGGTCTGGGGATTAGAATACACCTGTCATAAGAGCAACTAAAGAGTTTCACACCTTTTGGCCTTCATGTAATGGTCCCCTGTAAGGTTTGACCTCCATTCTTCAAAATTATCCTGAAGAGTGAGCCAACAGGGGAAGGCCTTTACAAGGTGCATGGTGTCCAATGTGCATTGAGATCTTTAGCCCACTTTCTCATCATCACATAGCAGTCATGACCATTCTCCATCTCTTGGGCAAGGACACCTTCCTGGATGCAATTCCACCATGCACTTTGCAGTGTCGATTTCTGCATTGATGATGACCATGGACTTCTTTGCACCTGATACCCAGCACAGTAGCCAGTTCGTTGTGGTGGGGCCGCCATGTACCCTGTTGGTTGTAGCCCCCTGACCACACAAGGATTGCTCTGCTGATGCCTGCACCGTTAACTCCCCACGTATTCCAAGGAGTAGATGCCCATTTCCATGGGGCATCGGGACTCCCGGCAATGGCCATCCTGTCAGGTGGCCTTTGCAGCGGCTGGGTGGTGTCCATGGGGAGGGTCCTTGGTCGGAGTGGGTGGCATCATGGAGGATGACACATGATGAAGCATAGTCCATGATCTCTTGATGGTGGTGAAACACCAGCAGTCTCTAAGTGATCACGACCTCAGTTCAATGCACAGGAGTATGACGCCAAATCATTCCCCTCACTAGCCACTCAATGGGAGGAATGTCAGGCTAAAGATGGCAGCAGATCTTATTTGCCCCGGTACGTTGTACATTAGAGCTGATGGGGATTCTTTCATTATGATGAAGCCTCAATTTTATGTTGAGCATTTAGAGGACAAGTTCAGGGATGTGTAGGGCTTGTCCAAAATGAGATCTGGGTCAGTCTTGATTAAAACATCATCCTCTGACCAGGCACAGGAGTTTCACACTTGCGACAAGCTGGGGGATGTTTCTGTAACCCTCACGCCCCATAAGAGTTTAAATATGGTCCAGGGTATCATATTATACAGAGACCTTCTTTTGCAGTCCGACGATGAGCTGCATGCCAATTTAGAGCGGTGAAGTGTACTTTTCATCCAGTGTGTCCACCAGGGTCAGAAGGATAATCAGGTTGCCAGTGGTGCCTTCATCTTGGCCTTTGAGGGTGATACATTGCCCAAGAAGGTCAAGGTGATGGTCTACCCTGTATCCCTCCCCAGATGCGGTGCTTTAAGTGCTGGAAGTTTGGCCATATGTCTTCCCGCAGTACATCCAGCATCACATGCCGAGATACCAGATGCCCATCACATCCCAGTACTCCTTGCCCCCGCTTCCTATCTGTGTCATCTGTTGATAGAACCATTCACCTTCCTCACCTGACTGCGGGATTCTTCGGAAAGAAAGGAAAATTGTCTAGTACAAGGCCCTGCACAGACTGACCTACACTGAGGCCAAGAGAAAATTTTAACTCCTGTATCCTGTGCATATGACATCACCTTACACTGCTGCTACAACGGTTCTGGCACCATCAGCTATGCCAACCCTTGTCATCACTCAGAGCTGGAAGACTACACGTGCTTCCTTGATGGTGGGGGCAATTGCCTCCCTGTTGCACCTGTGCGAACTAATTCAGCAGCAACCCCCCCCCCCCCCCCCCCCAATTCCCCCAACCATCGGGAGCATACTTCACCACTTCTATTCCTGAGAAGTGTTCTTCAGCTACACTAGCTAGGAAAGGTGTCCTTTGTGACCCTCCCTTCCCAGGTTTCTTCTAGTGGGAAAGACAACAACCACGAGTGGCTGAAGATACCAAAAGCAGCTGGTCATACGGCTTCACACTCATCCTCAGTCCTGTATACTGAGCCAGTGAAGTCCTCCCAGCCTACGAAACCTAAGGAGCAGTGAGAGAAATCCAAAAATAAAATGCCTAAGACCAAGGAAATTGTGGTGGCACCAACACCTCTGCTACCTATAAGCTCTGCGGCTGAGGATGGGGTGGAGATTTTGGTGTCCACTGAGGACCTAGATCTTGCCAGACCCTCAGACACAATGGATAATCTGCTCGGGCAATAAATCGGTGGCAGCAGGTGCCTCAGTCGTAAACTGCCTCATTGAATGCTCCATGCCTCCCAGGCTCATGATGTCATCCTCCAGTGGAATTGCGGTGGTTTGTCCACCTCCTGCCTGAGGTACGGCAACTGTTAAACTTTACACCTAGTATCTGCATTGCCCCACAGGAAACCTGGTTCACAGCAATGTGGATCCCTGCCCTGCGTGTCTATAAGGGATATCACAGGAACCGTAGTGACTATAATAGAATGACTGGTGGAGTTTGCGTTTAAGTCCTAAACTCGGAGTGTAGTAAATGTGTGCTTCAAACCCCCTCTTGATGCTGTGGATGTCACAATTAGGATGATGCAGGAAATAACTGTCTTCAGACTATATCTTCCTCAAGATGTTGCAGTACACCTCAACATTTTAGCTACAATGATTGATTAACTCCCTAAACCTTTCCTACTTCAGGGGGATTTAAATGTCCATAACCCCTTGTGGGGTGGTCCATGCTAACTGGCCAAGGCAGAGATAATGAAACTTGACTGTTGCAATTCGATGTCTGCCTCTTAAGTACTGGGCCCCCTACACATTTCAGTGTGGCTCATGGTAGTTACTCGGCCATTGATTTATGAATTTGCAGCCCAGGACTTCTCCCATCTATCCAATGGAGAGGACATGAAGACCTGTGTGGTAGTGACCACTTCCCCATCATCCAGTCACTGCCCCAGTGTCAGGCACATGGACACATGCCCAGATGGGCTTTGAACAAGGCAGACTGAGGAACTTTCACCTCTGCTGTCACCACCGAATCTATGCCACATAGTCACATCGAAGTGATGGTTGAGCAAGTGACCAGCACAATTGTTTCTGCAACAGAAAATACAGTTCCTCGCTCTATAGGGTGCCTGAGGCAAAAGTCAGTCCCTTGGTGGTTGCCAGAAGTTGCTGAAGCAATTAAGGTGTATTGGTGTGTACGTGTACACTAGCTTATTAAGCAACAGAAGTAGTAGTATTGGGAGAGATACGTCTCAACCATCGGGTGCCACACGGCGCGATCCCAAGTCTGGGCAGAGATCTAACGTCTTTTCAGGTACCAGGCCACAACAGCTGTTACCATAAATGGCAAATTTTGTACTGACACAAACACGATTGGTGAGCCTTGTGCCGAGTCCTGTGCCAGAGAACTATCCATCCACTTTCACACGGAAGCTGGAAGGGAACATCCTCTCATTCACTACATGCTGCATTGAATCCTAAAACACACCATTTACAGAGTGGGAGCTCCTCAGTGCCCTTGCACATTTCCTCGACACAGCTTCCGGGCCTGATCACATCCAAAGCCAGATGTTTAAACATCTCTCATCTGACTACAAGCGACATCTTCTCATCATCTTCAAAGTCTTTGTTGTGATGGTGTCTTTCCATGGCAGTGGTGGGAGAGCACAATCATTCCGGTGCTTAAACCCTTGTAAAAACCCTCTTGATGTGGATAGCTATTGGCCCATAACCCTCACCAACCTTCCTTGTAAGCTGCAAGAATGTATGTTATGTTGGCGGTTGGGTTGGGCCCTGGAGTCATGTGGATTGCTGGCTCCATGTCAGGGTGGCTTCCGCCAGGGCCGTTCTACCACTGACAACTTTTGTCCATAGAGTCTGCCATCCAAACAGCCTTTTTCAGATGCCAACACCTGATTGCTGTCTTTTTTGACTTAAATAAAGCATACGACATGACTTACCGAAGTCATATCCTTGCCACATATTGTGAGTGGGGTCTCCGGGGACCACTCCCAATTTTAATCCAAAACTTCCTACTGCTCCATAATTTCCATGTCCAAGTTGTTGATTCCCATAGTTCCATCCATATCCAGGCCACAGGGCTCTGTATTGAGTGTCTCCCTATTTTTATTGGTCATTAACGGTCCAACAGCGGGTGTCGCGCTCTCCATCTCACCTTCTCTGTATGCAGACAACTTGTGCGTTTTGAATTGGTGCTCCAGTACTGTTTTAGCTGAGCGGTACCTCCAGGGAGCCATCCACAAGCTGCGGTCATGGGCTGTAGCCAACAACTTCCAGTTTTCAGCAGCAAAGTCGTGTGTCATGCACTTCTGTCTGCATCATGCCTTTCATCCGGAACTGACACTTTATCTTAATGATGATGCACTCAGTGTAGTGGAGACATATCAATTCGTAGGTCTGGTTTTCGACACTCGATTTACTTTGCCCTCTCATCTTCATCAGCTTAAGCAGAAGTGGTGGCAGCACCTCAATTCCCTCCATTGCTTGAGCAACACCAATTGGTATGCAGATTGCTGTACGCTGCTGCAGCTCTACAATGCCCTTGTTCAATCTCGTACTGACTATTGGAGTGTGGTTTATGGTTTGACAGTGCCTTCAGCAGTGCATTTACTCGACCCTGTGAACCACTGTGGGGTTTGATCAGCGACAGGAGCTTTTAGGACGAGTCCGGTGACCAACCAGCGTACTGGTGGAGGCTGGTGCCCCTTCACTGCAGATCAGATGTGCGCAACTGCTCGCCAGTTAGATATGATAACCTTTTCCTGCCCACGGCATTCCATCTCCCGTATCGGCAGCCCAGATCAGGGCTAACGATTGCAGTTTTCGTGTGGTCCCTTCTCTCCGAATTGGAGTCCTTCCCTTTACCAACTCTACTTGCGGTCTGTTCACATATGCCTCCATGATGTACACCTTGCTCGCAGCTTCGTAGATACTGTGTAGTATACCATGATGCAGTGCAGTGACAATTTGGTGTAGAATGGAGCATCTTGGCTGGTCTTTTCTAGTTGAGGTTTGTGACTATGAGATTTAGCCAGCACATTTTCAGCAGGTGAAAACATGTACATAACCAAATGACATGTGGGTGGAACGTGTTTCCTTGATAGCAGTGACCTCTGTTACCTGATGTTTGTGCTGCTCAGACATATTGCTGGTTCCCCTTGGTGGTACATCTAACTATTCACGTATTAACAAACTGTTTGTATACTGTATCATGTTCATAACATTGATGTCCTTGTGGTATTCATAAGTACACTCTAGTGGAGACCCACCTGTGGGCCAAGGATGGGCAAACCCACAGGGTGAAACCATTGTGTTGGAAGCATAACAGTCAGCTTGCAGTCCATATGCAATTATCATAGAGGTGGTGATGAAATAAACGATTCAAAATATTAAAAAACTTCCAATTTGGAACAACCCAAAAATATATACAAATGACTGATGAGAATAAAGTTACACAATTCCAAAAATATAGAGTCTAATGTGTGGTTTACAACAAAATAGTAATTTCCTATTTTAATTATCAAGGATACATATCCTTTAATGTATTCTAAAATGAAACACATTTTAAAACTGTAGCAAAGCCTATGCAAGACTTAAGTGTCATTGAATAGCATTATAAACTATTGTTTGCGGTCATCGGCCGTAAAAAAAAAAAAAAAAAAAAAAAAAAAAACCCTCAGTTTGAGCACTTCTATGTAACGTGTTTTTCATGTGGCTCAGTTATTTAGCTCCACTAGTGGTTATCCTTATATAAATTAGTAGTATTACACATATTTAGTGAAATATTGTCAGGTACCTGTTTTTCATTGGATGTGAAGGAGTGAGCCCTATTTCAAAACAGATTTGAGTATGTCTAGTAATCAAAACAAGATTGTAAGATATATTTTATAGAAGATAGAGAGAAGTAAAAAGCAAATAGTGTCCTCTGGAACAGTCATTTAAAAAGTGGCTCTATCCTCTTTAATGTCTCCTTGGAATGCTATACCATTCACAGACCTGTTGCACAGCATATTAACAGTGATTGTGAAAATATCCTCACTGAAAGAGACTTGGGGTGCATGCCACAATTTGCCAGGGACATTTTATTTCAAACCTGGCAGTGAATTACGTGCCACATATGGGCAGATTCTTTTCTGGTTTTTAAATCCACCACTGGGACACAATTTTTGTAGATCTCAACAGGCCGCTGGTGACTTCCGTATTTTGCTGCTGTAGCTTCCATAGTGGTTTGGCTGCTTCCATTATTAAAATGAGTTTATTGAGTTTAATGAGACATGAATTTTGGACTTCTCTAGGGTGGTATAGTTATATAAAGACTGGGCAGGATTGTACAAAGATCTAGTCTCTTCATTTAACCATTTAGGCATCTTCACACCAAAAAAATCCTTAAGTGTGGAAGTGTGACATGTGAGTCACTGCTAGAAGTAGTAGTATATTGTTAGAGGTGGGTATTCAGTTAAGATAAGAAGTAAGGGAGGGAGAAAGGAATGAAAGCAGACTAGGGTTGAATATCCTGTGCCATTTGAAATTGAACTCTATCTTGGACTGAGAGAGGATGGGTAAGAAAGTCAGGCTTGTACTTGCCTAGAGTGTTTTAGGGGAAGTTATAGAACACCTAAGTCTGGATAGCCAGGCAGAGAGAAAACTGCTGTCATCTTGACAGAGTGTCCAGTATGTTGATCACAGCACCATATTACTGAGTTTGCAGGTCATTTGCTGATCGTATATTCTTACTGACATTTGTATTTATATTCCTAGATATGAAAACATGTCTGCCTGTAGATAATGGTGTTTGCATGGCATTTCTAAGTTCTGTTTAGTGCTTGTCTTTGCAATGTTGTAATGTTACCTGCATGGCAGTTTGTGTGTTTCTTCTGTTACTCAAGAATTAATGTTCTTTGTAAATGTAGCTATTGGTATAATATAGGCACCTCTTTAATAAGACTTGGAATGATTATGGATCAGTTTGTGAGTTTGGTCACAAGTAGCAATAAAGTACTTGATGATGCTCTCCCACGTAACTGTGGGTTAGGTAGGAGAGAGAAGAGGACAAGTATTAGCGTACATTATGCAAAACTAGTAATCATGTAGCTAGAATTGGATAGGCTGCTGAAGGAAAACATGATGGGAACTGGGAAAGGGTAAGAAGTGACAAGTAAAAGGAAATAAATACAGAAATCATATTGGAAGTTCAGGTTAACAAACAGTTTGATTTATTGCCTGAAATAAGCAGGCATGTGCCACAATGAACTTTGTTAAAATGGGATGCAGCATACTCTTTGGAATATCATTAGTGTTAGTCATAAACATAGCAAATAGAAAGAAAAGAATCTTGCTGGTTGATAAGTCATGAAAGACATACAGTAGAGAAAGTTAGGTGTAGAGTCCCATGTTCGTAATTATTATGAAACGAAGTGTCACTCACAACCATGTTTGTTGCCTTTAACTGTAGGTTAGACCAATATCTGTGATGTATCTCTTGCTACAATTATTAAATAAGGTTCCTTATTATTCCACTGGATGTAAGATGGATCAATCAGTGTAGTGATAAATACATCCAGTGAGGTCGCTAGGCACAGCAGAGGATGGCATGGATCGATAAATATGTCAACATGATTTCAAGTGGCCAAAAAGCTACAGCAGATGAAAGGGCTGCAAAGTACCACCTCAGCCCCCACTCGTATGAACTTGCTGAATTGTGTTACGTAGTCTCTGGAGGACATATTTATGGTGACCTTAGAAAATTTAGCTATTCATGTACACTGATTTGGATTCCCCCCCCCCCCCCCCCCCCCCACCCAGCCAATGGTGTTTGGCTTGCATGTGGACATTCCTACTCCAAATATATATGGGGTTTCCTTAACTGCTTGGTCAACATAAAGTCTCATTGGGCATAGGCTGCAAGTCATCAAAGATGGGTGAGTATAGGATGATGCAAGATGACATGGACATAATTTCTAGTTGGTGTGACAAATGGCAGCTGATAATAAAAATGTGAGTCACTGCAGATGACTAGGAAAAACAAACCTGTAATGCTTGGATACAGCATTAGTAGTGTCCTGCTTGACACAGTCACATCATTTAAATATCTGAGCATAATGTTGGAAATCAAAATATAAAATGGAAGAAACAAGTGAGGACTGAGATAAGGAAGTCAAATGTTTGAGCTTATTATGAGAAGGAAAGTTGCCTCTCACCATATAGCAGACATGCTGAGACACAGATAGGCTCAGCAAAAGACTCTCACAATTAAAGCTTTCAGCCATTAAGGTCTTTGTCAACACTAGACACCCATATGTGTGTGCGTGAGTGCACCACTCGCATGCACACACAGACAGTGAAGTCCTGCAAGTCAGATGGCAGGTTGGTGAGAAGTGGGGAGGTGGGAAATAGCGGAAAAGGAGAGAAATGAAATGACTAGGTGTCATGGTGGATTGACAGTTGTGTAGTTCTGGAATGGGAATATGGATGGGGTGGATGGATGAGGACAGTGACTAATGAAGTTTGACGCAAGTAGGGTTATGGGAACATAAGATGTATTGTGGTTCAGAAATGCTGGTGTTGGTGGGAGAGATCCCACACCCACACTCACCCTGTTTCTCACTTTTGATAGAGTGGTTCTTCCATCAAAGATCAAAGCAGGTTATGAAGTTATCAGTCAGAACATATATTCCATACCTGATGTGCTGCTACCAGTGTCATCATTACAACCACACTCGAGAGTCCTGTTGGCACCCAGCCAAATGTGTAACCTGTGGTAGGGATGCTCACGAGGGTGATTGTCCACCTCCTCCCTGCTACGTGAACTGCAATGGTGACCTTGCCTCTGCCTCCTGCATTTGTACCATGTATCTTGATGAGTGGGCTATATGGGAGACCCGGGTGAAGGAGAAAGGGCCTTACCCAGTCACTTGTAAGTTGTCGACTAGTCAGAAACTCTGTGTTCTATCTCCTGGCATCTACAGTACTGTTGTTGTGACATTTCACTCCGTGAAGGACATGGCCGAGCAGACATGCAGCTTCAAAATTTAGCATCACTACTGTAAAATCACCCAGCATAAGAGTAGCATCCTCTTCTCCCTGTCTGGCTGTGTAAAACGCCACCAAACGCTCTCCTTGTGGGGGCATAGTCATCAACTACACAACCAGCAGGCCAGAAAGGACAGAAGGAATACTCCTGCAAAGACTTCCCAAGACTCTCCAGCCGACCGACTCAAGCCTCCATTTGCAAAATGAAAAAGCTAGAAGTAGTCAAAGAAAGGCAAATGAGTTTTCCCCTTCAGTGGTGTCACCACATGATACCCTTGCACGGCCAACATCCATGTCACCAGTGCGCAACACCGAGCATCACTCTGCCCGGGACTCCACAGGCAGACAGCAGAAACATGCCGATGATTCTCTAGATGTCGAGGAGCAGGATGATCCTGCCTCTGTGCTCTGTAGTCTTCGAAGGCTTGTGTTCAGGTGTGGCAAACTGTTCATTTTTTCCTTGTCACGATTCTCCTCCAATGGAATGTTCATGGTTTTCAATCTAACAGAGAGAATTTACGGCTAGCACCAACTTATTATCTGCCTTTAGGAAACATAATTGCGCCTTCACGATTGCTTTGAGCTCCCACATTTATTCCAGGTTTGTTTTAATGACAACTTCCCCTCCCGTCCTAGGTCAGCATTTCATCTTACAGGAGAGTCCTGCTGCTTGTACAGGATGATATTCATGGTCAGCCCATCTCCCTGACTAACAGCCTTCAAACTGTTGCAATTCGCCTTTTCCTTCCTTCCTTCCTTCCTTCCTTCCTTCCTTCCTTCCTTCCTTCCTTCCTTCCTTCACCATTTCCGTTTGTGCCATTTACACCCCTTTGTCATTCAGTATCACCAGGCAGACATGCTGCAGTTTATGGGGCAGCTACCTCAACCGTTTCTGCTGCTCAGTGACTTAAATATGCACCATCCCCTTTGGGGTTCTCTCAGAACCTGTCCAAGAGGTGCCCTCTTGGCTGATGTTCTTAATCAACTTAACCCCTTCTGCTGTAACACAGGAGCACCCACATTCCTTTCAGACTCCATTCATTTCATTTCATTTCATTTGGAGCTCTCCTCCTGCACCAACCAACTTGTCCATTGTCTCATGTGGTCTGATCTCTTTGATACGCACTCATGTGACCATTTCCCGTGTGTTACCCTTTTGCTGACTCCTATTCTACCTTTGTGTGTGACCAAATGGCAGCTTATTAAGGCCAACTGGATGCTTTACTCCTCCCTGGTTACCTTTGATGAACATTATTTCCCTAGTTGTGATGACCAGGTGAGATATCTTACAAACGTTCCCCTTACCACCACAGGATGTTGCATTCCTTGCACTTCATCCATACCACTCTGCATCCTGGTCCCTTGGTGGATTGAGGCCTGCTGTGGCGCATTTTGCACATGGAGCCATGCTCTCATCATTTTCAACCACCATACCTTGATGGAAAAATGCATTCACTATAAAAATATATATGCACTGTTTTCTGTTCCTGGGGACAGCAAAAAAGCTAGCTAAATTTCTTCCATTAGTTCTTTTAACTGTTCCACTACCTCTTCTGTCATATGGGTCAACATCCGATCGCTCTCCAGGATCAAGATTCATTTGCAAAGTTCCTTCCTGACAGTAGCAGATGAGATCATCATAGCCCCTATTGCTATCTCCAACATCTTGGGCTGCCATTTTGCAGAAATTTTGAGCTCCTTCCTCTGTGACCCTGCCTTCCTTCATCAGAAACAAGCAGAGTAGGTGAGGGTGATACATTTCTGTTCTCAAAGTGTGAGTGCTACAATGCCACCTCTACTACCAGGGAGCTAGGTCATGCTCTCACTTCGTCCCAATCCTCCGCCTCATAACCGTACATTGTTCAAATTCAGATGTTCCAGCACCTTTCTCTTGCAGGCAAGCACATTCTGCTTAATATGTTGGAGTGCATCTAAGCAGAGGGCACATCCCTAGAAACTGGCATGAAGCTGCTGTCATACCCATACCTAAGCCTGATAAGAACAAACACCTTCCTTCTAGCTACCACCCCATTTCTCTGACAAGTTGTCTGAAATGTGATGGGACATATGACTCGAGCCTGGCTGGTATGGTGGTTTGGGTCGTGCAATTTACTTACCATTGCACAGTGTGGATTTTGAGTGTGCCATTCTGCAATTGAGCATCTTGTCACTTTGTCCATCCATGTCAAGAAAGTTTTCTGTAGAAATACCAGATTGTGGCTGTGTTCTAAGCTTTGGAGAAATGCTACAATACCTTCTAGAGGACTGGTATCCTCCGTATGCTCTACACGTGGGGTTTCTATGACTGCTTGCCCTGGTTACTTGAGGAATTTTTACAAGTCCCAAGTTTTCAAGGTACATGTAGATTCTGCCTTGTTCGACATCTTTATCCAGGAAAACGGTGTGCCTCAGAGTTTGATCCTAAGTGTCCTCCTCTTTGCTATCACTACTAACCCTACAACAGCCTGTCTCCCACTGGGCATCTCTGGCTCCCTTTTCATTGATGATTTTGCCATTTATTGCAGTTATGATTTTGCCATTTATTGCAGTTATGATTTTGCCATTTATTGCAGTTATGATTTTGCCATTTATTGCAGTTATGATTTTGCCATTTATTGCAGTTATGATTTTGCCATTTATTGCAGTTATGATTTTGCCATTTATTGCAGTTATGATTTTGCCATTTATTGCAGTTATGATTTTGCCATTTATTGCAGTTATGATTTTGCCATTTATTGCAGTTATGATTTTGCCATTTATTGCAGTTACGATTTTGCCATTTATTGCAGTTACGATTTTGCCATTTATTGCAGTTACGATTTTGCCATTTATTGCAGTTACGATTTTGCCATTTATTGCAGTTACGATTTTGCCATTTATTGCAGTTACGATTTTGCCATTTATTGCAGTTACGATTTTGCCATTTATTGCAGTTACGATTTTGCCATTTATTGCAGTTACGATTTTGCCATTTATTGCAGTTACGATTTTGCCATTTATTGCAGTTACGATTTTGCCATTTATTGCAGTTACGATTTTGCCATTTATTGCAGTTACGATTTTGCCATTTATTGCAGTTACGATTTTGCCATTTATTGCAGTTACGATTTTGCCATTTATTGCAGTTACGATTTTGCCATTTATTGCAGTTACGATTTTGCCATTTATTGCAGTTACGATTTTGCCATTTATTGCAGTTACGATTTTGCCATTTATTGCAGTTACGATTTTGCCATTTATTGCAGTTATCTAGGACTTGTCATTGAGCAGCGTCTTCAGTGATAATGTCTGTCATCTTCACTCATGGAACATTGACATTGGCTTTCATTTTTCCACTGACAAAATCATTGGTATGAATTTCTCATGGCTCAGTTGGTTTCTTCCACCATCATTACATCTTGGGCCTGTTGCTCTTCCATTCGTTGAAACTATGAAATTCCTGGGGCCCATGCTAGATAGAAAACACTCTTGGTCCTCCCACATGTCTTACCTGGCAGCCCGCAGTATACGGTCCCTCAATGCCCTATGTATCTTCAATGTCATGTCCCAGGGTGCAGATTGAACCACTTTCCTCCATTTGTACTGATCACTTGTTTGTTTGATACTGGATTATGGGTGTTTCATTTATGCACCTGCACATCCATCCCTCTTACACCATCTCAATATTATTCACCACTGTGGGATCCATTTGGTACTGGTGCCTTTTACACTAGCCCATTTGAAAGTCAGTATGCAGAAGCTACTGAACTTTGGCTGTCCTAATGTTGTGACTTTCTCCTCAGCAGATATGCATGCCGTTTGTCTGCCATGCATGGCCACCTATTGTGTGCCTCATTCTTTGATGTCTCCTTGCATCGCGAGTATGTGGCGTGTCCCTCTTCTCTGTTACCTTATGGAGTTTGCTTTTGCCTCTTGCTGTGGCAGATTAGCTTCACACTATGAACAACTTTCCCAGTGGGTGCAAACTCTTCACCACCTTGGCTTCATGCAATGGCCTATACTCACCCTCACCTTCTCCTTCATTCACTCAATAAGTACACTAGTCCAGCCTGACTTTATTGCCTTCAGTTTCACAACCTATGCATGGAATTTTGTGATAGTACCTTTGTGTACGCTGGTGGCTCTTGGACTGAGTGTGGTTTTGGGTGCGCCACCGTCATTGGTGGTGCCGTTTTCTTGTATTGGCTTTCAGAACATTGCTCAGTGTTTACAGCAGAGCTGTTTGCCCTGTATCAGGCCACACAGTATGTCTGGAGTCACAGGCTTTCCAACTGCATTATCTGCCCTGACTCTGTCAATGACCTTCAAAGCCTCTGCTGCTCACCATCCATCCCTTAGCACAACAGGTCCAGGAAAGCTGTCACCTGCTCCCTTTTTGATGGAGCCACTGTGATGTTTGTGTGGGTTTCTGGTCACGGCAGTCTGATAGGAAACCGGGCCACTGTGGCTGCTGCTAAGACTGCAATCGTTGTTCCTCAGCATACTAGTTCTTACTTACCCTCCAACTATCTCTGTGTAGCCATCTGTAAGCAGGTGCTCTCACTTTGTAATCGCCACTGGCCCTCCCTTCATGGGAACAAGCTGTGTGTTATTAATCTGCTCCCATGGGCTTGTAAGACCTCCTTCATTTTAACTTACTTGTGTATTGAGCAGTGTCTTTTCAGCCATCACCATTGTCAAGTGATGCTCCCCCACCATTTTGTGCACATTGTGTCCAACATTTGGTGGTGTACCATTTTCCTAATGGAATGCAATTTTTTAACCACTTGCTTTCTCATTGGTGTTTGCTGTTAGAGTTAACACCCATTGACCACGTTTCACTTTTTATCCACTTTAGCAATATGGTAAAGGCCATTTAATTTATGGTTCTGGACCTCCAGTCCTCTGTCTGTGGTGTATTTTATAGACCTTTCTCCACTCCCTGTTTTTAGCTGTCTTCTCTTCCATTGACTATGATTGATTTGCAGTCATTTTTAACTCCTCTGTTTGTCTTTGAGTCCTAGAGTTTTGACATGGGTGCATATGACCCTAGTTGTTTTTGTGCCACAAAACCAAAAGCTCATCAGTTAGTGGTACTGCTGTGTCATCACTATATCCTTCAAATGTCACTCCTCCAGTTCCTGTTGCTATTTCTTTTAGTAGCTGATACGTAGAGTTGGAAAAGTATGTTGAGAATATATATTTGTTTTCAAAACAGTCCATCTGGTTGAGTTGATGACGCCATTAAGAGATTTATTTTTGTACAGTCAGATGGCCATAATATGACTGAGCACATATTATTAGGTAGAAAGGGACCATTTATATACCAATTGCTTTCTCCAGTTCTACCCAATGATCCATCAGTCTGTGGAATGGATGCAAGATTAATTGGCATTTACACATGATAAGACACAATTAAGATATTATTACATTTGACACCACACTGTTTTGTATTAATTAATTAATCAAGTAACATATACAGAGCCCTACAAAATTTAAAGTTAGTTACATGATAATTAAGATAACTGCACATGCCAGAGCTCCTACCTGGAAACCTTAGGCTCCAGAGTTTAGAAATAGCTTGTGACACCATACACCCTTGGGCACTTACACTGTTAGATTGCAATGTACTACTTATGACAGTGGAGGCAAATTGCCTGGACATGAAAGTAGATAAAGCCAGAAGTGGAGGCCAATGTGCCAGATGTGAAAGCAGATCAGAATGCCCAGTCACACTCCACTAGTGCTGATTTCTTGCATGCGCACTCACATCAATGCCCTGCACATTCGGACTGGTGTGGCTGTCGTGATATGAATGGGTTGTTTATTGTGAAGCAGATAAATTTGTGCTGTCTGAGTTGTGCATGCTTTTTCGTCCATATTTTATGAACGACAGTTATCATAGCATGATCATAAGCCATCCATTCACAAGTTTCAAAAAGTTTCACAATTCTGCAAAATTGCATGTGAATTTCAAATAGCATAAAGATGCATTCAAAAAGACAAATAATTTCATTAATGTTATGAAAAACTAAAAAAAAGAAACACTGTAAAATAACACACGAACTATAATCTTGTGTAATTATTAGAAACTAAACACATGCTTCTGGCATATCATTTTACAATATTACAGGACTTGCCTTTAAGAGGAAAAACAAATTGCAATACTGTTTTTGATGTTTTTATTTATTTAATTTTCGTTTCAGTTTCGAGTAGGGCAGTACACTTTCAGAATAGCCTAAGTCCATTTTGAAATTATTGTGTTCACTCTGTGTATTGCAATCATATTCTAAAATTACAAAAATTACTCCAGAGAAATAAGATTGCTCCAAATGTGAAAAACTGTTCCAATATATCATGTGGTCATGTACTTAGGAATATTCTATTCAAATTTAAAAGTGTTGTCATAGGGAAAATCTTTTCAATACTGTATTTAATAGCCGATATTACATTATTAATCTACTACACACAAACAATGGGTAAGTGATATCATTTTTTGGGAGTAGTACTGTCAAAAATTGGTTAAAAATATTTTCAAATAGAAGCTATTGGCAGCTAACAAAAATTTCCATTTTCAAGACAAAGATAATTATGTAGACATTAAATAAACTCCATTTGTCTGCAAATTTCACAACAGTAAAAGGCCACCTCCTGTTTCAATGTAGAAGACGGTGCATGACTGATGTGTAAACACATAGGTCCCATGTTATGTAATATATTTTAAAAATTTAATAATTTTACTTGCCATTGCTCTCTGTAACTGCAGAATGAATAATTTCTTCCAAACAGCTATAAAGTATTATACATCATGTAAATATGTAGAACTCATAATATTCACACAAGCTGCAACCTATTTCAAAAGCACAAAACTGGTGAAAAGTGCCTGAATCAGATTATGGCAAATTCTGCAGTAGATTCATTTGAATGATTCTATAATCAGTCACTGGCGTGAAAACCTGACCAGAAAACATTTGTTACTAGGTAAACTACACTTAAGGTATAACAGTCTCGGCAACAGTCAGGTGATCAAACATTGTGAAACCATTTTGAAAGATTTTGGTAAACATTTCTGGAATACAGTGATCAATTAATTGTTATATTTAGATTAAAGTTCAGTCTTGATCACGTTATGTCTGTTTTAATGAGTAACCGGTTTCGGTTTTTTCTATAAAACCATCTTCAGACCCATTGGCTCCTTTGGGCTGGTAGGTGGAGCTCCCCTTGCTGCTGTGCAGTCAACTGCACAGCAGCAAGGGGAGCTCCACCTACCAGCCCAAAGGAGCCAATGGGTCTGAAGATGGTTTTATAGAAAAAACCGAAACCGGTTTCTCATTAAAACAGACATAACGTGATCAAGACTGAACTTTAATCTAAATATAACATTTTGAAAGAAGCACTAAAAATGCAAAATAAACCCAAAGTGACACAGATTCTGAAACAAATTGTAGAGTTTTGCTATAGATTACCCTACAATGTGAGATATAACAATCACACAATTTAGTTTCCATGTAAATCAGTTTGAAAATTGATGTTGAAAGTTGTGGTAGTGGTTGAAAAGTGCGAAAATTATTTATAACATTAACCACACATTATGCAGGGGCGTTCCACAATTCCTATAATGGGCTCCTAAGAGTTGTGTAGGGGACTTCTAAGATAAAAGTTTGGTAATGAACCCATATATGAAGGTGCACCATTTGGATGTAAAATAAGTTTAAAGACTGAACCACTTTCAGATCTTGTGTGACACAGTACATGCACACAAAAACTGAGAAGAGCACATCATTGTCAGTACCTGTCACAATTATGACTTGACATACCATTTTCATTTGACTACAGCAATGGCTGCAAGAAACTGGTATATTTACAAGTATGAGGGTAACTAGTGCTACATGGACATGCCTCACTCCTAACTTTTAAGAGTATGATCTCTTTCATTCAGAAGGGAACATTGTCTTTGCCTTGGGGTCTTACTTGGCCAATAGGTCAGAGGTAATTGTTTCTACTGTTTGTGTACCATAAATTAGGAGATTTGAAAGTTCTACAGTCCTCAAACCAAGTTTTGTAACTATTAAGTTTTAGTGAAATTTTCTTAAATTGTTTTCTTTTATTGCATGCAGATTAATATAAAGTAACACACAGATCTAATTAATTTGTTGTGTTCATTAGGTACTTCCAAGGCACCACAATGAGATACACGACAGCAGCAGTGAAGGCTAGAGTCGGCCAGGGCCAGAGCTGCAGTCGCGTCAGGCTCATCGACGGCAACACTTGCCATCTGCTCGGCGATTTGCGTGATGTTAATAATCGTCAGTATTTCAAATGTTTATTACATCATCATATAGCAGTGTTTTTTTAGAAATATTTAAATTTGGATCTTGCTTTATTTCTGATATTTGTTTTTATCTATGAATTTTTTTTTATTTTTTTATTTTATTTTATTTTATTTTATTTTATTTTATTTTTCTTTTTGGTGCCTGCAGTTAACTGGCATCCTCAATCATATAATGACTTCTGATGAAATTCAAAATTTACAGAGGGGAAATTTGGAAATGCTGAAAAAGCAGCAACATAACCAGGTATTTGCATGTTCTGTAATAAATACTTCTTCACAGCAGTGGCGTCCTGCTGACTGATTGTAAACTGCAGTTGTGTAGTGGGCTCATCCAGTTCATAGTGTTGGTGTGTGGAATTACAAGCTGGAACGCTTTCAGGCTAGGAAATGTGTTCAAAAATGATGAGGAAACTCTGTCCAATATCTTAGATGAGACAAAAGTGTACGATAAGAAATTGGGATTAATTGCATGAGGCAGCAATGTAGTGACTGTGAAAGAGGTGATCAAAAAGTAATGGGAATTTTTTAATTTCACAGGCATTATGTATTTTATTACCAATGTTTCATATTTTATGTACATATGTTCCTGATGTATGTGTCTCACCATATAGCAGAGATGCTGAGTTACGATAGGCACAACAAAAAGATTCACACAATTATAGCTTTCAGCCATTAAGGTCTTTGCCAGCAGTACACACACACACACACACACACACACACACACACACACACACACACCTGCAGTCTCAGAGAACTGAAACCACACTGCGAGGAGCAGCAGCAGCAGCAGCAGCAGCAGCAGCAGCAGTGCACGATGGGACTGGTGACTGGGTGGTGGTAAGGAAGAGGCTGGGGTGGGGAGGGAGAGGGATAGTATTGTGGGCGTGGCAGACAGTGAAGTGTTGCAGTTTAGACGGAGGGCAGGAGAGAAGGTGGGGAGGGGGTAAGTTGCAGAAAAGAGAGAAATAAAAACAAATTAAAAGACAGGGTGTGGTAGTGAAATGATGGCTGTGTAGTGCTGGAATGGGAACAGGGAGGGCGCTGGATGGATGAGGACAGTGACTAATGAAGGTTGAGGCCAGGAGGGTTTCAGGAACATAGGATGTATTGCAGGGAAAGTTCCCACCTGTGCAATTCAGAAAAGCTGGTGTTGGTGCGAAGGATCCCTATGGTGCAGGCTGTGACGCAGTCTTTGAGATGAGGGATATCGTACCAGAATGAGATTTTCACTCTGCAGTGGAGTGTGCGCTGATATGAAACTTCCTGGCAGATTAAAACTGTGTGCCCGACGGAGACTCAAACTCGGGACCTTTGCCTTTCGCGGGCAAGTGCTCTACCATCTGAGCTACTGAAGCACGACTCACACCCAGTACTCACAGCTTTACTTCTGCCAGTATCTCGTCTCCTACCTTCCAACCTTTACAGAAGCTCTCCTGCGAACCTTGCAGAACTAGCACTCCTGAAAGAAAGGATATTGCAGAGACACGGCTTAGCCAGAGCCTGGGGGATGTTTCCAGAACTCCGCTGCAGAGTGAAAATCTCATTCTGGAAACATCCCCCAGGCTGTGGCTAAGCCATGTCTCTGCAGTATCCTTTCTTTCAGGAGTGCTAGTTCTGCAAGGTTCGCAGGAGAGCTTCTGTAAAGTTTGGAAGGTAGGAGACGATATACTGGCAGAAGTAAAGCTGTGAGTACCAGGCGTGAGTCATGCTTCGGTAGCTCAGATGGTAGAGCACTTGCCCGCGAAAGGCAAAGGTCCCGAGTTCGAGTCTCGGTCGGGCAGACAGTTTTAACAAGCGAGGGATATCATGTTTGGCAGTATGTTTAGCAACAGGGTGGTCCACTTGTTCTTTGGCCACAGTTTGTATGTGGCCATTCATGTGGACAGACAGCTTGTTGGTTGTCCTGCCTACATAGAATGCAGCACAGTGGTTGCAGCTTAGCTTGTAAATCACATGACTGGTTTCACATGTAGCCCTGCCTTTGATGGGATAGGTGATGTTAATTACTGGGCTGGAGTAGATGGTGGTAGGAGAATATATTGGACAGGTCTTGTATCTAGGGCTATTACAGGGGTATGAGCCATGAGGTAAGGGACTGGGAGGAGGGGTTGTGTAAGGATGGATGAGTGTTTTGTGTAGGTTTGGTGGACGGTGGAATACCACTGTAGGAAGGGTGGGAAGGATAGTGGGCAGGACACTTCTCATTTCAGGGCATGACAAGAGGTAATCAAAATTGTGGCAGAGAATGTAATTCAGTCGGTCCAGTCCCAGATTGTACTGAGTTAAGAATGAATGCTTCTTTGTGGCCGGACTGTGTGACTTCAGGAGGGGGCGGAAGACTGGAAAGATAAGGCACGGGAAAATTGTTTTTGTACAAGGTTGGGAGGACAATTACAGTCACTGAAGGCTTCAGTGAGACCCTCAGTATTTTTGAGAGGGACTGTTTGTCACTGCAGATGTGATGACCGTGGGTGGCTAGGCTGTATGGAAGCGCCTTCTTGATATGGAATGGGTAGCAGCTGTCAAAATGGAGCTATTTCTGGTGGTTTGTAGGTTTTATATGGATGGAGGTACTGATGTAGCCATCTCTGAGGTGGAGGTCAACATCTAGGAAGGTGGCTTGTTGTGTTGAGTATGACCAGATGAAGCAAATGGGGGAGAAGTTGTTGAGGTTCTGGAGAACTGTGAATAGGGTGTCCTCACCTTCAATCCTGACAGCAGTGAAACTGAACCAGGTGAGGGGCTTAGGATTCTGGGCTTTTAGGAAAGATTCTTCTTGATGGCACATGAATAGGTTAGCATAGCATGGTTCCATGTGGGTGACCGTAGCCGTACCCCGGATTTGTTTGTAGCTAATGCCTTCAAAGGAGAAGTAATTGTGGGTGAGGATGTAGTTGGTCATGAAGACTAGGAAGGAAGTTGTTGGTTTGGAATCCATAGGGTGTTTGGAAAGTTAGTGTTCAATAGCAGTAAGTCCATGGGCATTTGGAATGTTAGTTTACAAGGAGGTGGAATGAATAGTGACTAGTAGAGCATCATTTGGTAAAGGGACAGGAACTGTGGAGAGTCACATGAGAGAGAGAGAGAGAGAGAGAGAGAGAGAGAGAGAGAGAGAGAGAGAGAGAGAGAACAAGATCAGATAAATGATTCATCAAATACAAAGGAAATTTATTTAAATCAGCTTACTGTAATGCATCTCAACGGTACAGGCCCGAATAGTCACTCCAGTGTAAGGAAAGCTTTTGCAGTTTGGAACACTTCGGACAGATTTATATTGCAAAGTACTCAAAATGATAGCTAGGAACACTGCGACATTTCTGTGAAGCTGTTCACAAATTCAGCTCACTAATGTCATGAAGAAAGCACATGAGGCAGCAAAATCCTACGCACTGCAGTTGTCAATATTCATCTTACACTGCTGTGATAAGACGTATGTCTAAGGTAAGTGCACACAGACAACGGTCCCTTATTGGCTGCATTATAAAGTTCACTCATTCCTCACAGCTGTGCACATTGTACATGTCGCTGTACTTCAAAGCACAAGAAACATACACAAACCACTGGTGGTCAACACAGCTCCAAGCATATGCATCACTTAATTGTTTGGGGTAGGCACATGTAGAAGTGGCCCCCAAACACATTCC